>NW_025785562.1:0-59789 GCF_021130785.1 Homalodisca vitripennis
TTAATTAATGTTTAACACATTTTAACTACTGATAATTATTTAAAAAACTAATTTATTTAGAAAAAAATCGCGCTCGCTTGTGTGTGTTATATATAAGAAAGGATCATTATAAAGGATGAATATATGATCTATATATTCATATGATGAATGTATATATATACAGGGCCTCGAATTGAGACGGTAACGCGGCGGAACGGCGTTCCGGGACCTCTATTATTCAAAAAATAATAATAATAATAATAATAATCTGTACCAAAAAGCCACTGAAACCAAAACTAAATTTTTTGGTTGGTGAGTTGATTACCAAATTTATTATGAACATCAAATTCTTAAAATATATGATTACTATAGTTTACCTCGCAATCAATAATAAAACATTCAAATGTATCACAAAGCTATCTCGAAGTGCATACAGTTTTTTAAATGCGCCAGAAGCCTCTTCATCTTTCCTCCTCCACATGCGTCCTCCACCTCCGTCAGTGGCATATAGATTCGCCCCGATTACTAACTCCCCCCCCCACATGTTCCCTCTCCACCATCAGCGACGTATAGACCCGCACGTTTAGCCTGTGTATGCGCCTCTCCTCCATCGAAAACGTGGTTTTCTTGCATTTATTGTGTTACTTCATTGAGGTTACATATTTTTCTGTGCTAGGCATTTCTTCGTCTAAGTTGTCAGCTACAGCTTCATTGGTGGCCAATATCATTGATTTGTTGGCACATTCTTCAACTCCTTTACAAAGTATTTTGTTGTAGGGCTCAAATTTTTTGCTGTGGTGAAAGCAAATCTAAAAGAGCGCAAAACACATTACCCGCTGCCAGGCCTCTACCTATCGATCTTAGGGCATAAACAAATTTTAAGTTTATATCATACTTTCCACTTGATGTACAGGTTGAATTAAAAAAATTTTGTAGACTCAGAACAAAGGCAGCATTTCATCTCAACGTTTACTGCCAGTCCATGTTTGGCTTTATCCGTAACAAGGAGATCGATGCAATCCTCACCGTTAAAAAAATTTACATTTTACAAACGTTTTTAGGTTAGTAACTTAGAAATACTCACATCAAAAATGCAGTTACCATTTTCTGAAGACTGGTATTTGTCAAATTTATCAAAAGATAGCTTTTTGGAAGAAAGAGCTGTTTGGAGAAGTCTTCTCTATCCTAGGCCTAGGACTGAGTTTATCAGACACAACACTAGAAGTAAGCCTAGGTTTAGTACATTGATTGCCACAAAAGTGTTCGCTTGGTTTTGTAGGTAATCTTTGCCCTTGGGCATTATTACAAGTTAACACTAGTAACCCACTAATCTAAAAGTTATTTTTCACAAATAAAAACTGCACTCATCCAAAGTGGTAAAGTAGGCCTACTTTATTCCCACTCTTCACAAAAATTCACTAAATGTAAACAAAAGAATAGTTGTAAAAAACACTGTAACACACCACAACACCAAGAATTCATCAGCTGTCATATTTACAGGTTTAGTCAACAAAGAAGTCAAAAATACCATTCAATACTGCATCAGTAACAACACAGGTTGTACTATATGAAAATTGTTCACAGTGTGGAGTAAAATTTCATACCAAAAGCGCCGGTAGTTACTTCGTAAATAATTTTTTTTGCGTACTTAGGATAATCTTGCAACAAAAAAGTGTTATATTTTCTTAACAAGTCTGAGTTACAAAAAATGAAAAAACAGAAAACTAAAAAAAAAATTCAATTTTTTGCCTTCCCGCTCCCCTTAAGCAAGATACCTCGCGGTTTTAAAAACAACATGTTTCATTTTATTAATTCTCTGTTTTACAATACAATCCTTGCGCTGGAACTAGATTCCAAAACAACTGTGTTGGTCGTCCATTTTTAGGAACTAGTGTCGGCGACAATAAATTGCATATAATAGTAATGGGTTGAACTGCTACTTTTACAGTAGTGGATATAAAAATTGTATACGGTTCAGGATTTACGTTTCTCTTCTGGACTCGACTTGAAAGAATGATTAAAACTTATAAGTAAGTAAATCTTGAGGTTCTCTGCCTCCTTAGACAGATTAAAGTTTACTATAACCAGTGAGGACACTTTTACCACCAGTGCAACTAGATTGTAATCTTGTTCTATTCTTAATAACGAAATCCTGCTACCACTTTCTGGAAGATTATACATAATGATGTTCCTTGCCTGACCGTGTTTCTGTCATTAATCTCCTCAGCACAGGCTCGACCTCAATTACACCAGAACTTTTATTATTTAAATCAATTAAAGTCCTTATTTATTTGTTGGACGAGTATGACCGTATTGTGGAATGTTATTCTTTTAAATAAAACTCTTGGGACAGATTGTATGCCCTAAATGTTAATGTTGTCAATTATTGGATTAGAATTGTGTGCGTCCTTTTATTTTAAAGAAGTATAGCCTATTCTTAATTATTTTTTTTCAACTTACTGGTAAGTAAGCATTTACTTTAAATTAAGTCTATTTTAATGAATTAAGGGAGATAAATATGTGTTGAAATTTAATTAGAAATTCCGATTTTTCATTTACATTCATTGTTAGTGAGAATTATTTATTAAAAAATATACGAAAGTAAAATATTAAACAACATTGTTTGACAATTTTAATATTTTTCATGAATTATAATTCATATAGGGGAGAGTCCGCTGGTATCGGACATACGGTGGTATCGGACAGTTTGTGATTCTCATAATTGCCGCGTTGAGTTCAGCACTTGTCAATAGTGTTGTGCATTCCTCTAGAGGAGGAACCAGTCTGCTTCGCCATCTTGGATGGTTTCTGTTCGGTGTCTGTGAGTTATTTCTTTTTTAAGTGTAAGTGACGTCAGTGGGCGCTGTATCGAGTTAACTTTACACATCTGTACCACTTACGAATGTAAGTATATCTTCTATCACATATATTAATTACAACTATTGTCTATTACTTATTCAAACTACAAGTAGCTTAAATATCTATTTTAAGCAAGGTTAGGTATATCGTCGTTTTTTGTAACCATGCCATTCTGGTGGTATCGGACACACTATATTCCGGTGGTATCGGACACTAAAACGTTTTCTTGATAATGCCAATACATCTTATGTATCATTTCACAGGTGCAATGGAGAAGATACGGGGGTAAGTGGACTGAAGAAAGCATGAAAGCTGCTGTGCAGAGCGTGTTAAAGGGAGAAAAATCAATTAGAGAGTCTAGTCAAAGATACTGTGTTCCCAAAAGTTCTTTGTCAGATAGACTCAAAAACTTAAAACGTGGACAGGAAGCCGTACTAAAACCTAATACAGATAATAAAGGTACTTTTCAGCGTACTTTTAATGAAGAACAAGAGCGTATGTTGTATGAACATTGTAAAAAATTAGATGCCCAGCTCATGCCACTTAACAGAACTGAATTTATGAAACTTGCGTATCAGTTTGCCGAAGTTTTAAAAGTCAAGCATCGTTTCAACAAATCTACAAAAATGGCAGGGAAAGCATTTTATTACGATTTTATGACTAAATATGAAGATTTAAGCTTAAGAACAGCTCAATCTACAAGCTTACAACGTGCTGTAGGTTTTAACAAGGAACAAGTGTCAAGATTTTTTGACAAGCTAACTGAATTGATGACTAAATATACTTTCCCACCATCCAGAATATTTAACGCCGACGAAACTGGCGTTTCTGTTGTACATACAAACAGGCTTAAAGTTATTTCGTCTAAAGGAAAAAAACAAGTAGGTAAATTGACAACTGCGGAAAGAGGTCGGAATGTCACAATCTTACTGTGTATCAATGCAGCTGGCGATCAATTTATTCCCCCATTATTTGTATTGCCAAGACAAAGAATTGATGTTGAGCTTAAGAAGGATGCTCCACTAGGTAGTATTTTTGATGGACAACCAAATGGCTGGATAACTAAGGATGGGTTCTTGAAATGGTTAACCTTATTTCAGGAACGAGTCAAATCAGATGAGAAAAGTCCTGTCCTGTTAATTGTAGATGGCCATGGTAGCCACAAAGATTTAGATGTCATTGTATTTGCTAAAGAACATCATATTCACATGATTAGCCTTCCTCCACACACATCACACAAACTGCAACCGTTAGACAGGGCCATCATGAAGCCTTTCAAAAATGCATGTAACGAAGCATGTTCTTTGTGGATGAGAAGGTATCCTTTGATGAACTCTCAAAAGACATTGCTGGCTTAGTAAATGAAGCGTTTGCCTGTACAAAATCAGGGTTTGCCTGTACAGGAATAAGTCCATTAAAACCCTAACATATTTACCGATCTGGATTTTCAGGCTTCATTGTTCTCTCAGATGGATTACGGATAGCCAACCAGAGAATGCTTCCGGACCAGAAACATCAAAATCCTTGTGCCAACCCGAACAGTCTAGTTTTCTAGATTTAAGTGTTCCTGGCACATCAGCCAAGTCGCCCAATGTCTTGGAAGCTATATCACCTCTCCCCAGCAGCTCAAATTCAAAGTTTAAGATTAGAAAAGGAAGAGCTGAAAAAGGTGAAATTCTTACCTCAACACCTTACAAGTCTCAAATTGAAACACGCCGAGCATTAGTCGAAGAAAAAAAGATGCAAGCAGAAGAGAGGAAAAGGAAAAGGGAAGAAAAAATTATTTTAAACGATAAAAACAAAAAAGGAAAACGACTACTGATCGGAAGAAATATTGTAAAGAAAGGTAGAGTTCTTGAAGAAACGCCAAAAGTTGTTGTCAACCAAGCGAACTTTAAATTTTGATGGGGTCTCTAGGAACGACAACAGAAACAGTGACACAAACTGCATTATTTGTGGTGAAAATTTCAATGAAGACTGGATTCAGTGCAGTACTTGCAAAGGATGGGCTCACGAAAAACTGCGCTGATCTTGAGGGAAGTGACTTATTTTACATATGTGACACATGTAAGAATAAGAAATGAACATTCATTATTCTGTTTACTCTTTTGTTAGCCAAAATTAGGCAGTCTAATTTCTGTAATTTTTCTTAATTTTCATACAAGATACAGATTATGTAATAAAATGTGTTTAAAAAATTATTTCATGTGTGCATTCTTAAAGAATCCTCGTCCGATACCACCAGACAACCAATGTCCGATACCACCAGACGCATTTTAAATCATAGGAAATACAAGATCTATGAAAATGAATTGCCAGTTTTATATTTATTGTCTTGGTAAAAATCCCGTTATGTGTTATTTAAGTAACAAGTAAAAGTTTTATAAAACATAAAAAAAAAGTAGATAACATAAATATTAAGTTATTAATTTTGAAAAACGCTAAGGTGGCCGATACCAGCGGACTCTCCCCTATTTTTTAAAGTTTTATTCAGCTTTTAACTGTATTTAAGCTGTAAGGATATATTTTATGAACTGCCAAATGAGAATTCAGCCAGTTCGGAATATAAAAATATGCCGTATTTGTTTATGAAGGGCCTCGTGTGATGATGATTTGAAATTGTTGGAAAATTGTCTAATTCCTTTCTACTGCAATAGCTCTTCCCAATAATAATTTAATGCCGTGTTTCCACCGTTTGTTAGTTCTCATCACTAATAAAAGTGGATACTTGACTCAATTTAACTGCAAATGACAAGTCGAATAAAAATTATCACTAAGGCATTATAGTTGGTATGATCGTTATTATTAACCATTAAATGCTTATAAAGGAGCTCGTTTAAATAGCTATAAATATAAACATTGACATTTGATATCCATTTCTAGGATAACGACCCACGACATTGCTTTAAATAAGAAATACTAGAACAGTAGCAAAATATTGCATTAAAACCACAATGTCCCTTCCTTAAATTCATAAAGAAGCGTTAAGATTAACGTCTGTCAATAATATATTTGCAAACAACTATATTTTTTTTTTAGTACGAACATATTATAATAATTATTTAGCAATGCAACAGTTTTTTAATTACTATTTTAAATAAAAATTTCCTTTTTTACTTAAAGTCTAGGGAAGAGAACCTAGTGTCAAATAACAGAACTGTCAAAAGCGAGTCACCTGGTGGCTATCACGAGAACTAAAGTAAAATCTCAGCTACAGGCAGAACCAAAGTCAATCACGTGAGATTTACATCTGTTTCCATATTTATATAATCACAATAATAAATAATAATAAACATTATTCACACAGATTATTCTTGTATAAACGTCTCCACGATGTCCTTGGAGTGCGCAGCCTTCTGTGTCTGACATCGACTAACACGTAATACAGCACTTCGCCAGGCAATCATTATCTGACTGTAGATCATCTATTTATGCTTATAACTACTTCTATTACAATTGAATAATAATTTTAGTTTAACCTTGTAGTATGTCCAAATGCATTCAAGAAGGTGTTTGACACGGATAAAGTAGTCTAACATTCTCTTACATTGACATGCATTAGTGCAGAATCGAGTACCAGTGGTTCTTGTGCAACTGGAATGAAATAAGTCTTAAACGAGCCCATTTATTGCGAACTGTGTGTTTGCTGCATTCCTGATATTACCTCGTTAAAAAAACGACTGTCAGTTGAATATATACTATATGGGCATTTATAACACTCCAAAGACAAAGTAAAAACAAAGCTATCTTTGAATGGATAAAGTTTGTATAAAGACAGGACATAAGTAGTGTTCCAGCAGTTCAACAAGTTCAGAGTATGATTTATATACCACGACATAGTTTTTTTCTGAATTATCAAAAGCTTCAAAGTTTATGTTTGAAAAATAAAATAATCCTGTATCGCTTATTTCTGATTTAGAGCTAAATTGTGTTGTATTAACAGCAATGAGTTTGATTACAAGAGCAGCAATTGCTTGAGTCAACAACTAAAACATGTTTAAAATTCATCTTGTTGTTACAATGAATGGCTGAATAACAGAATTCATAAAACAGAACAAAAACTATAATTACCACTTGTCATCCCAAATCTCTCAATCCATTCACAATATCTTTTTATATTTAAACAAAAAAATATAATGGATACCTTTACCACAAAACTATAACTCGAGATTTTTCAGAAACAACAGTTGTACTGAAATAGGAAATTAAGTATAGAATAAAACTACTAGGATCGAAGTAAATTAATGGATCATAAATATCCACATTTTAACAAATTTATCTGATCGCGGCAACAAGGTAAACTCAATTCACTCGGAAACCTAATTCACTCGAACCTGAAGTGCACATACACGTGCGAAAACCTACGATATTGCGTGCGAAGCCGCGGGTTACTACTAGTTAATACAATAGAAATATACCTTTAACACAAAACTATAACTGTTTATTGTTGAATTACTACAAACAAATCACCTTGTTTATTGTATTCCAACTTTCAAATCACATAACATTTAATATTTCAATAAACTCTAATGTTAGACTACTGCTATGATCAGTTCGAAAAAATGAATTTGTAAAAGATGGAACTAAGTTCGGTCTGACTCTTTTTATGTCGTTGTTTGGCCATTGTACGAAAATAAATAATAACTTCCACAACGGCTTAGTTATAGGCGTTATCGCTAACAGATTGGCCTGACCATTGATTTGTATTGATTGAAACCTGTACAGTATACTATTCCATACTTTAAATGGTTCAATTTTATTTCCAAAACTGAACTCTATCTAAACCATTATGTAAGTACCACGTTTCAACATGGAATGATAGGGTTGTGGGCAGTCACTGGTCACCGATACTTACAAATCATTGTCACTGAAGTCACCGATAGTAACATGTTATATCGAGCCATCACACAACAAGTACATTGGTACATGCGGACACCACTACGTGACACTGCATTATAGCAGGGAAGGGCAACAACAAATATCGGGTCCACGGTCCACTACAGGGACAGCAGAATAGACACTCAAATCGTAACGTTGCAATGGAGGTTAGATCATTATAAGCCACCAACCGCGCTTAAAGCAGCTCGTTAAAATGGCCTTCAAATACTTTAAAATTACCATGAGACGATCAGATGAATACCAAGAAAGAAGAGTACCTAATATAAAAACACACATTGTTTTAAAACCGAGAGGTCTTTTGTTAAAAATGATAAATATTACACATAAAGATTTTACTTCCGTGAATGTTACAATTGTAAACAATTACACTATAATTTATTGCAAAATATATCAAATTGTTGTGCTATGTATATTAACATTTAGTATGTATTTTCTTAAAAATTCAGTTATTTTTATCTTGATGTCTAGGGAAAAGAGCCTAGTGCCAAAACAGGTAACTAACAAGAGCGAGTTACCTGGTGGCTATATTATGAAACTAAACATAACATACCTAGCTAATGGCAGAACTAATGTCATCTCGTATACAATACATCCTTTTTTATTTATAATATATATATATATATGTGTGTGTGTGTGTGTTTGTGTGTATTAACATCTGTAAAATGAAAATTAAATTATGTAATGTATAAATTAATATCAACTTAGTAAAAATTTATCAAAATATTAAAAAAAGTTTAAATGTATTAAAATAGATTAATTGTAGTAGTATTTTCTTGGACTTTTTCTTGGGCTTGGGCACTGAAATACGAATTACACTAGCTAATTGCACTTAATGTAAATATATTTCAACTTTAACAACCGTCACGAACAAGTCAAGAGTTTTTCTTGTCCCAATCTATCACAGACTTTGTTTATTTGTTGGCTGTCACTCTCGATAGATGAGTATGATCGCATATCCATTATTTCTTTAGTGGAATGTTGCGCATTCTTTTTAAATAAACATATTCATCTCTAGTAATAATTCGTCCTTAATGTCAATTTTATCAAATTATAATAATATTATTTGTGTGCTTTTTATTTCTAATAAATTATGGTGTTCATTTTATTTTTCCAAATTACTGGTAAGTGATCATTTATTTTTTCTTTCAATACATTTTTTTAATAATACGTTGTAGTGAAAATGTGTTGAACGTCTCTAAAAAGTCCGACTCTTTAGTAACATGGATTATTTTTTAACATTATTTCAAAAGAGTAAACAATACATCCAACTGACGCTAATGACACGATCTCTTATGTCAGAAATTATATAAATTCAATGTTAAGCCAGTATGGACTACACTAGTCGATTAGGCTAATTCGATTAATTTTGTATGAAGCATGAGAGAGAATAGAGAACAACATATGAGCTCTCAGTATATAAGTTGCACCAAGTTATCTAATAATTAGTAATAATCAACTCATTAGTAATTTTTCAATTATTTATACATGACTATCGGTTTATTATACAACATTAGGTCTACACTTCACTATGCAATACACATTATTTTAAAATCAAGAGATCTTTTACTGAAGCTGATAAATATAAATCACTTTACTTCTGTCTATTTTATATTTTCCAATAATTGGATATTATTTTTTCATCCATAAACAAATCTATTGCTCATTATTCTTATCCTGACTTCTGGGAAAGTTGCCTAGTGTAAAATCACGGAATTAACAAGAGCGAGTCACCTGGTTGTCATCAATAGAACTAATAGTATTTACTCAGTTTAATTTAGAAATCATAGAAACAGTAACGTGGTGTTAGCAGTGACTTCAGAGACAGTTACTTGTTACTAACGGTGAAAGTTAAGTTACCAGTGATTGATTGCTCAAAATCTAATATAGGATCTCATACCACAAACACTGAAGAACATACAATGAGTGATGTTTTAACGTTATCTAAAGATGTGCGAACAAAGTTTACGAATACTGTAAACCATTGTGTTTCGCCACATTATGGAGCACTAGAGAACATACAATGAATGATTTTTTAACGTTATCTAACGATGTGCGAACACAGTTTACGAATACTGTAAACCATTGTGTTTCGCCACATTATGGAGCACTAGAGAACATAAAATAAGTTATTTTTGGAACGTTAACTATGATACGCGAACAATGTTTACGAATATTGTAAACCATTGTGTTTCGCCACATTATAGAGCACTAGAGAACATACAATAAGTTATATTTGGAACGTTAACTACGATACGCGAACAAAGTTTACAAATACTGTAAACCATTGTGTTTCGCCTACATTATGGAGCACTAGAGAACATACAATAATTTATTTTTGGAACGTTAACTACGATACGCGAACACAGTTTACGAATACTGTAAACCATTGGGTTTCGCCTACATTATGAAGCACTAGAGAACATACAATAATTTATTTTTGGGACGTTAACTACGATTCGCGAACACAGTTTACGAGTACTGTAAACCATTGTGTTTCGCCTACATTATGGAGCACTAGAGAACATAAAATAAGTTATTTTTGGAACGTTAACTACGATACGCGAACACAGTTTACGAATACTGTAAACCATTGTGTTTCGCCTACATTATGGAGCACTAGAGAACATACAATAATTTATTTTTTGAACGTTAACTACGATACGCGAACACAGTTTACGAAATTGGCATGCTAGCGTTGCAAATCATTAATCCATTAGAAAAATTTGAAACCTAGTTTTTATTCATAGGAGTAAATGATTCATCAATATACGTACATATCTCTTACTAATATCATTGGTACTGCATGTAGCCAGTTTTAATGTGTTAGTCTCAGTCATGGCCACCAGATGGCTGGCTCCTGTTAATTCCGTTATTTGACACTAGAATTCATTCCCTAGACATTAGGTAAAAAGAACTAAAGGTTTATTTAAAAACTAACTAAATGTTTTGATATTGCTTAGAATTAAATACATATTTGCAAAAAATTAAATTTAAATTTTGTGCAACTATAATTTATTTAGAAATACATCTGGTCGTGTGGTATTTATCGTACAGGCTAGAGACCTCGCGGTTTAAAAGAAATGTGTTTTATTCTACTAATATTGTTCTTCCCAAGTCTGTTGTTACAGTGGTTAGTTTTCGTTATGTTATTATTTGAAAGCCACTTAAACGAGTTGCTCTATGCACGGTTAGTGGCTTATATTAATAGTAGTTTAACGTTCGGATCATATGACTAAGGGACGAGTCCATGTACTTAGGGTTAGCCATATCATACAAAAACTATATTTTTGCGAACAGATTCTATCAATTTTTCATCGTTCATCTTGATGATCGTACAAACAGTCTTTAAAATATAAACTCAACACAGAAATACAAATTTTATATAAAAACGCAATCCTTTAAAATAACAAACACATCCGTCATGCGACCGTCAGGCGTCCGAACAATCCAAAAATATCGGTGGGAAGAAATCTGAAAATGACTGACGGGCGCTGGCAGAGCGACTGACGGAACTGAGCCGGATGAGTGTAGATAGCGCAAACAGGAAATCCATTATAGAATAAATTTTTTGACTGCGACGTGACTGATGTGACTGACGTGTGACGCGCCGGAACTGATGTGTGTGAATTGACCTTAATCCGGTTCAGTCGGGCTCGTTCACTGCCGCGAACCGTTCAGTGCAGAGCTACTGAGCCATCCCACTATAATTGGTCTATTGGCAGTACTAATGCTATACAGACCTTTTGGCAGATCCACTTTATCTTTTGGTCATATATACATGTACATGACTGGTGAAAGACAGAATTAAATATTTCTTCCAGGGATTGCCTGTGTTTGAATGCCGCCAAAAAGATTTGTCATTCACAATGTAATGTAATGGTACAAAAATTGTAACGAATAATTAATATGTATTCCATTATTGAATAATGTATATCAAACAGACGTTTAACATATTATTTTACAGAACTGTATATAATATATTCTTATACAAATAAATTATAAACATATATCTATAATTAGTAGCTCACACTGACCAAATGTGCATAGAATATTCAAATTTGATTCTACTCGTAATTTGCTAATTATATTTCGTCGTTTAAACCGTTTACAAGTTGTCTCAGTTTATTCACTTAATACAAAACACTGACAAACCTCTCCGTGCATTTAGTCCTAAAAGAACTTTTGCGCTTAAGAACATGGTGAGGAAAATTTTTAATGAATCCTCAATTAGCTGTTAAATTATTTAGACTTATTTATCGCACTTCTATTTCTTTTATGGATGAAGCGATATTTTATTTTGGAAATTCCTTAAAGATGTAGGCTATTAAGGGAAACAGTACAAACATTCAATTTCGTAACACTTTTAAGGACTAGACACAACTAATATAGCGTTCTGTAGCATCTCATACATCTTACACTAACATGATTAATGCCTTTAAAATACTCATCTTTCATTTCTTGACTTGTGTGGAGACAATATTCTCCCATCTTGCTATCTGTGGAACATTAAGACCACCCGAATTTAGAAGGGCATTTCCATTTATACTTTGTGACACATTACGGAAAATCTAAACTGGTTTTCATAACAAATTTACTAATTTAAACATGATTAGATAAATCCTAAATAAATAATAAGTACGAGTATTAATCTGGATCTAGCAATCTTCTTTTCCAATGTATGGCGGAGGAAATGACATAAATTCAGCCAAAGAAGTGTGATTATATAGAAGGTATTAAACGCGCCGCTACAACACATTTTTAAATACTTTTGTAAAATTGTAATTGTATTGTTAGAATCAAATAAATTAACAGCTAAATTATCTCAAGCATTTTCCGTATAGTTTTTAAAACACTGAATATTTCCTTGTTATCAGTCTTACGACACACATTTTGATGTTTTCTGCTTCCCAGATATTCCATAAAATATCATTCATTCATTCTTTTCTAACAATTTGTTTTGGGAGGCGTTATAAATGTGAACATGCTACTTGAGGGTATTAAACATCTCAAAAATCCCAAAACATTTTAAATTTCGGTTTTAAAAACACCTTATAGTATATAAAAGGCAATTCACTTTGTCGAACGGTCATAGTGGGATGTTGGGATGGAGATTCTTGTGGTTGATTAGTAATCAAACAAATCCCCAGCTTTAACATCGTAAACCTAGACTTTTAATCATTACATTATAAATAATACTATGTTTACAATGGCATGAGTGTGTTAACTTATGCTGTGCAGGCGTGTGGTGTGACTAAAGTTGTTGCTATAAAGAATGATTTTGATATTCTCACAGTCCAAAAATATTGACAAAAAATATTTAATGCATTAGAGAGGTTCTTAGTCTTCTTCTATGGGGCGGCTTATTGCCATGCACTTAAGCCTCAAGGGCCTTTTGCGCACCACGGAAGCACACCATGAGGCCTACCAGTATATGGTTTCAGCAGTTCTACAAACCGCCGAAAAACAACCTATCAGGTCCTCCTGAGGAAATTCGATACCCTTGTACAAACTACCAAAGATGCTATTAAGATATGTTAGCGATATCGCTTATAACTAAGCCATTATAGTTGCCATCTGCTTTCAACAACGACCAACGATGTAACAGGGTCAGATCAGATTGGTACGGTAATACTAATAACCTTTTCCATTATTATGTCTTATTGATCAAAATTTCTTATTCTTTTATGGAGATAGCGATTTTTTTTATGATTCCTCAAAATGTAGGCTAATAAGGACAACATTATAAACGTTCACTTTCACAAACCTATTATGGACTTGACACTACCGATTACATTTAGAGGCATCTCGAACATCTTGCATTTACCTCATTTAATTACGTTGTAAACGTAATATTTCATTTCTTGTACTTACCGCGTACTTGTATTTCTTCATACAGTACTTACCGCGTTTAATGTTCTTAAACGTATACTTTCATAATATCTTTTATTTCTTGACCTGTGCAGAAACAATCAACAACCACCTCTCGTCTCACTTTCTGTGAGTACAATAAATAAATATTCATAAATACTTATTAATTAATCAGTCTGCATCTCGTAATCTTGCCTTCCTTCGATTGAGAAATTACATAAAATGTCAAAGAAGAGTAACTATGTTAAAGGAATTTTGGACCCTACTGCAATAAATTTTGAAATACGTTTTTAAATGTTTAATATATTGTTACACTAATATAAATTAACAGTACATTTATCTCAAGTTTTTTTTATAAAGTATAACTTATAAAGACTGATATTCCCTTGTTATCAGTGATATAATAGAATAATATTTTGAAGTGTTCTGCTTTTCGAATATTACATAAAAATATATTGAATCATTCCTCCATTCTTTTTTAAACATTGTGCTGAAAAAGGCTAACCTAATGCTTCTTGAGGATATTAAACATTTTAAACATGGTAGTATATTAAACGTATACTATACAACTGTGTGATTACAGTTAATATTAAAGAGAATGTTGCTATTATTATTATTCTCCCAAAGCATCGGAATTATAGCGTGTTAATTCTTTAATCCATTAGGAATCTGATTAACTTATTTCATAGATATAATTAAATTCAATTTTATACATAATATATTATGTATCTTACAGGTAGCATTAGTACTGCTTGTAGTAAGAGTAGAGTTATGATAGTTCCAATCATAGCCACCAGGTGACTCGCTCTTGTTAATTCGTTGATTTGGCACTAGGAGCCTTTTCTTAGACATCAGATATAAAGAACTAATTTTTATTTAAACATTAACTATAATTTCCTTTTTACTTCAAATTGAACATGTTTTAGCATTATACACAAAGTTAAGTTGCTAGAATTATAATATAGATAAAATTATATGTAATTGTTTAATAATTATCATCATCTTAAGCAAGATACCTCGCGGTTTTAAAACAGCGTGTTTTATTTTATTAATTATCTTTTTCCAATACCATTTTCGCGCTGGCACTGGTTTCCAAAACAACTGTTACATCTAGTTTTAGGAACTAGTGCCGGCGACAGTTACTTGCATATAATAATAATAGGTTCAACGGCTACATTCTAGTAGCAGGTATAATTGTATACGGTTCAGAAGATTCCTCTTTTTCAGGAACTCTACATGAAAAACCGATCAAACTTATAAGTAAGTAAATCTTAAGGTGTCTTGGCCTTCTTACACATATTAAAGTTTAGTGTAACACTGAGACACTTGCCACCAGTGCAGCTAGATTGTAATCTTTGTCTATTCTTAATACCGAAATCTTGCTTCCACTTGCTGGAATATTATACATAACGATGTTCCTTGCCTGACGTGTTCTGTCATTCACCTCCTCCAACACAGGCTCGACCTCAACTCCACCATTCAGCAAAGTCTTTACCTGGCTCTTCAGTAAAAGTACCAAGTGTCTATTTCTGAGATTTGGTTGAGCAGAGCGGTTTTACAATTTATCAGTCATAGCTACCACTTCATGCTTACGGGGTTTATACTTGCAGATATGTTGTTCAGATTACATAACCTATATAATACAAGCGACATTTGGGAAGAAAGTTTGCCGATGCGACCAAACGTAAGCAGTGTTCTTATCAAACAATTTCTTGAAACGTTTCGACCAGTTATCAGGATTCATTAAAATCTTATTTCCATTACAATAGATATAGAAGAATCAATTTCCTTCATAATGAGATGTACTAGTAAAGTTAGTACAAAACAGTAGGAACACTAGTCCTCAGGCGTCTACTTGATCTACAATCAGATAGTAAGAGCCTGGTTTAGTGCTGTATTAAGTGTTAGTCATTGGCAGACACAGAATGTTGCGCACTCCAGAGAAATCATTGCGACTTTTATACCAATAACGTCCACTAATTTATAAAAGGTACTTAACATATAGAATCATGCATGTACTGAACATATAGAAGAATCATGCAACGTGCACTAGCTTAGGAAAATGCAAGCTACAAAATTACTAGCAATCAGTTTTACATTTATATTTTAACACGTTATAGGTAAGGTAGGCATGTTGGGAAACACATTCTTAAAGATGATTGATATAATCAGAATATCGGAAAAGATATTAAAACCTAATAATTTGCATCAAAACGAGGATTACCAGTAATATTGAATACTTAACTTTTGTTATTATAATAGTGTTGTTAGTAAACCTAACCCGTAATTATAATTTTTTCAATTATATATAAATATAAAACAAAGTGAATGTTAGGAAATAAATAATCATGTATCGCTTATTCTTGATGTAGATCTAGCTTGTGGCTTGTAACAACATTGAGTTTTTTTTTTACAAGAATCAACAAGTTTAACTTTTTTAATTCAAAACTAAAAAAAAAAATTATTCAGCCATGATGTAATTATAATTAATAGATTAACAACGAATTTTAATTTTTAATAAAACAAAGAACAACCTCTTTGTTATTTGTAACCAAATTGTTGTGTCTATTTACGAATATTATTGTTTATTGAATTCCAATTTTCAAATCACATCTCGCCAGATATTTCAATAAAACTCAAATATCATTACTCTACTCAGTTAAAAAATTGAAAATAAACAAAAAACAGAACAAAATAAAGTTCAATGTGATCCAGTTATGTAGTTTCCCGTTACGAAAGCAAATAATAATTTCCACAACGGCTTAGTTAAGCGCTATCGATAACAGATTACCCTGATCATTCAAAATTTGTTTTGACTGCAATCTGTATATTACTCTATATTTTAAATGGGTTCAAATTCATTTCCAAAACATTTAGCTCCGTCTCAACCTCCATACTACAACATTGTATGATGGGATTGTGGGCAGTCACAGGTCACTGAATGTTTTTGCGTGATATATTCTTTGAAAAGAAACGATAATGGTTGAGAAATATTATTTTAAAGTCATAAGATCTTTTACATAAGCTGATAAATATAAATCACTTTACTTCTGTCTATTTTATCTTTTCAAATAATTGTACGTTATTTGTTTATCCATAAATAAATGTATAGATCGTTATCCTATTACCAAGTGGCAAATCACGGAGTTAACAAGAGCTGAAGTACCTGGTTGCGATCAATATAATTAATCACACGTTTCATTAACTCCATGCATAATAATTAAATTATTTAATAACTTAATTAATAAAGAATTGATACGCTATCGTGTCAATATTTTGGGACAACACGATAACATTAATATACGAGTAATTTATCGCATAAATAATGATCATTATTTTTATTGCAAAGCTTTAATCATGCTTTAAATAATACCAATTATAATACGAATATATTGGTTTTGAATTTTGTCATTTCATAGGGATATATTAGAATTCAGGATATTTTGGAGGACGGTTTAGTATTTATATTGATATTTTGATCTTTCCAACAGATTTTTTCTATTAGACGATTTCTGATTTCTGGAAGAAATATTGGCGGTCTGAATTACTTTTACTGTATTATTTTAATTTCATATTATGACAGAGGAATACATACATATCTTCTTAAAATATAACAAATAAATTTTTTTCATATAATTAACAACTTATTTTACGATATTATGTATCTCCCCCTATTCGTAAACGGGTCATTTTGTTCACTAGTTCACACGATGATCAGTATGGCCCTCTACTTATATATATATATATATATAATTCAATTCAATTTAGGAAGAATCTTGTAACGTGCACTAATTTAGGAAAATTCAATTTTCTAAATTGTTAGCAACCTCTGTTAAAATGATATAATAAGATGTTTTATATATATGTGTGTGTGTGTGTGTGTGTGTGGTGTGTGTGTGTGTGTGTGTGTGTGTGTGTGTGTGTGTGTGTGTGTGTGTGTGTGTGTGTGTGTGTGTGTGTGTGTGTAAAACACAGGTACTACTATCTGGCTGTGGATCAAGTGCGACACCCGAAGACTGGTGTTCCTGTTATCTTGCAGTAACTTCACAATTACGTTTGTTATCAAGAAGATTGATACTCTTATTTCTACTGTAATGGAAATATAATTTTTAATGAATCCTGATAACTGGTCAAATTGTTTCAAGAAAGTGTTTGACAAGGACAGTGCTTACTTTTGGTCGCATCGACAAACTTTCATCCCAAACGTCGCTTGTATTGTCTACTTTATATAATCTGGACAACATATCTGCAAGTATAAACACCATAAAATTAAAGTGGCAGCTATGAGTGCAAAATTGCAAAACGCTTTCTTCAACCACATCTCCGAAATAGAAACTTGGTGTTTTTTACTGGAGAGCCAGGTAAAGACTACAGAGAGGTGGAGTTGAGGTCGAGTATGTGTTGGAGGAGATGAATGACAGAACATGTCAGAGAACGAACATCGTTATGTATAATATTCCAGAAAGTGGTAGCAAGATTTCGGTATTAAGAATAGAACAAGATTACAATCTAGCTGCACTGGTGGCAAAAGTGTCCTCACTGTTATACTGAACTTTAATATGTCTAAGGAGGCAGAGAACCCTCAAGATTTACTTATTCATAAGTTTGATCGGTATTTCATGTAGGCCCTGAAAAGAAACGAAAATCCTGAATCATATACAATTAATCTGCTACTGGAAAGTAGCAGTTCAACCCATTACTAATTATACTCAAATAACTGCCACTCTCACTAGTTCCTAAGTATGGAATTATTGGTTTTTGTAGAGGCCAGTGCCAGTGTGAAATTTATTTTGGAAAAAAGAGAGTTAATAAAATGAAACGCATTGTTTTAAAACCGCGAGGTATCTTGCTTAATATAATGGTAAGTATTAAACAATCGTATACACTCCTACCTATATTATAATTTCTAGCAGCTTAACTTTGTATATAATGCTAAAATATGTTCAGTAATACATAATATATGTTAAGTAATAGAAAAATTATAGTTCATTTTTCAATAAAAATAAGTCCTTTGTACCTAATGTCTAAAAAAGAATCCTAGTGCCAAATCAAGGAACTAACAAGAGCGAGTCACGTGGTGGCTATGATTAGAACTATCATAACTACTCTAACTATAGGCAGTACTAATGCTACCTGTAAGATATTATATATCTATATAATATTGAATTTAATTATAACTATGAACTAAGTTTAATCACTTTCCTAATGGATTAAAGAATTATCACGGTATCGTGCCAATGTTTTGGGACAATGGTAATTACAGCAACATTCGCTATAGCATTGACTGCAATCACACCATTGTCTAGCATACGTTAATAAACTACCATTGTAAATAATATACTGCCAATGTTCTTAATTATGGCAAAACATAATTTGTTCTGATTATCAATCATTAATAGGAATTTCTATCATAATGTCTCTCCATGATCATATAACAGAGTAAAACATTTTTATGTTATATGTTGAGATGTTAAATGTTTTGTGTCACTGGAATATTTAATATCCTCATGCAGCGTTATGTCAGCTATAACGCCTTCCTCAACACAATGTTTAAAAAAGAAATTGAGGAATGATACAATATATTTATTTAATATCCGAGAAGCAGAACACTTCAAAATTTGTTTCTTTTCTATCACTAACAACAAGGAATATCATTTCTTATAAATTATACAGAAAAGGCTTGAAATGAATGTACTGTTAATTTATATTAGTGTAACAATATATTTAAAATTATACAAACGTACTTCAAATATTATTGCAGTGAGGTCCTTAATGCCTTTAACATACTCACTCTTCTTTGCATTTTTTATGTAATTCCTCCATCTCTTGGAGGGCAAGATTATAAGATGTATACTGTTTTATTTGGTATTTATCAATATTTACTTATTGTGCCCTCAGAAAGAGAGATATTTTTTATATTGCTTCCACACAAATTTAGAAATGAAAGATGACGTTTCAGAACGTCATTAAACGAAGTAAGTGCAAGATGTTTGATATGACTAAATGTTATCGTTTGTGTCAAGTCCATAACAGCTATGTGAAAGTAAACGTTCATACTGTTGTCCTTATTAGGCTATATTTTGAGGAATCATCTATAAAAGAAGAAGTTTTGATCTGACCCTGTTCCATGGTTTGCCGTTTGTGATTAAGCAGATAATAACTGCCTGAACGGCTTAGTTATAAGCATTATCGCTACAGATTTACCCTGATCATTGAAATCTGTGTATTACTCTATACTGTAAATGGATTCAATTATATTTCCAAAATGTTTAACTCCGTCTTAAATACAACGTAACCTCCATACCACAGTATTGATTAATGGGATTGTGAGCAGTCACTGGTCATTCAATCTGTCACCGATATTTTCAGGTCGTTGTCACAGTTATTATTACTTCACGAGCCACCATAAAATAATAAGTAGGCTAAATTGGTAAATGCGCACATCACTACGTGATTCCAAATATCGAACCCAACTCAAGGCAGAACAGATCAGAAACATCCCAAATCAGTGTGCTGTTGTATTAGAGAAAGATATAAGATAATTTAAAGCCACCAATCACGCATGAAAACAGCTCGTTAACGTGGCTCTCAATTATTGACCATTACATGAAGTACAATGAGTAGTGACTATACAATAGTTATGGAAGGAACGTTTTTATTACAACAGAACACTTCGTTTCAAACCTGCAAGTTTTCTTGCTTAATTTGAGAATTATCACAAACTCATATTATTTATTATTACATTATAATTGCAACCAATTGTTCTGTAATATATTTCAAACATTTTTTTAATCATTTAACAATATAAAAACATTAAGTTAGTTTTTAAATTGACATTTAGTTCGTTTTATCTAATGTCTAGTGAGAGGAGCCTATTGACAAATTACGGAACTAACAAGAGCGAGTCACCCACCTGGTGGCTATAATTGGAACTAACATAACATATCTAGGTACAGACAGAACTAAAGCTAACTTTGATATATATATATATAATTGAATTTAATTATAAATATTTACTAGGTTTACTAACCTCTCTAATTCTACAGTCACCTTCCCCCACGGTTGGCGTCTGACCTTCTCTCACTAAGTACTGTAGATCGATGTTTTCTCGGGTTGTGGGTCTTCCATAGAAGAAGAAGAAGAACTTCTATAACGGATTAATTATTTGCTAATATTTTGAACTGTGATATTAACAAAAACACACTTTATAGCAACAACTGCAGTTACACACATGCATAGCATAAGTGTATTACTCGTACCATTGTAAACATAGTATTATTGATAATAGAATGATTACAAGTCCACGTTTACGATGTAATTTGTTTTAATATTAATCAATCACAACGATCTCCATCCCGACTTCCCACCATGAACGTTCGGCAGAGTGAATCGCTTTTTATTCCATGAGGTGTTTCAACCGAGATTTTAAATGTTCTGGTACATTGAGATGTTTAATACCCTCAAATACTATTATTCTCCGTTATAACGCCTCACAAATCTAACTTTTAGAAAAAGAATGGATGAATGTTATACTATGGAATATCTGGAAAGCAGAAAACATTAAAATATGTTTCGTAAGATTGATAACAAACCAATATTCTGTGTTTTTACAAATTATAGAGAAAAGGCTTGAGATAATTTAGTTTTTAATTTAGCCAAGAGGTATTTTAACCGAGTTTTAAAATATTTTAGGTTATTGAGATGTTTTGTACCCTCGAGTAGCATTTTTTAAATGTTATAACACCTCCCAAAACAATTTTTGTAAAAGAATGAATGAATAATATTAAATGGACTATCTGTGTGTGTGTGTGTGTGTGTGTGTGTGTGTGTGTGTGTGTGTTTGTGTGTGTTTTAAAATATAACAAAGGATCATATAAAGGATGAATATGAATATATACATATATATATAATATATATAACTAGTAAAATTAGCATTGTCATTCAAATAAATCCTTTACAATATGTGCAATGATAGGGATTAAACATTTAATTTCACAGTTTAATTTCACAGCTAAAAACTGTGAAATTAAATTTTTAATCCTTGTCATTGCATATTATATATATATATATATATATATATCTCAGGACGTATTAAATACGAGATGACATTAATACTGCCTGTAGCTAGGTATGCTATGTTAGTTCCAATTGTAGCCACCAGATGACTCACTGCTCACCTCTTGTTAGTTCCGTGATTTGACACTAGGCTCCTTCCCTTAGACATTTGGTAAAAATATCTAAATGTTTATTAAAATACATACTAAATGATAATATATCGTAAAAACATTTAATAAGTTTTTCAAGAAGAAACTAAAACGTAATCTGTATGTGTTATATTTATCAACTTAAGCAAAAGACCTCCCGGTTTTAAAACAATGTGTGTTTTACGTTAATAGTCTTCTTTTATTGGAATATTTCATGATATTTCTTCGAAAGCACTGTATTGTATTTACTAGTATTTGAAGGCCACTTGAACGTGATGCTTAAAGCACGGTTGGTGACTTATAAAAATTAAAACTCTAAGTGAAACGTAACGTTATGAGTTTTATTTTGTTGTCCCTTTAGCGACTATTTGGTATTGCCCTAATGGTTTTATCCGATAACTGACAAAATTCACATTAAGCATACAATCTGTTCTTCGAAATGAAGTTGTTTATTTAAAAATAATTAGTAACATTTTACTACTGCGGCCTTACTCACCCATCAAATAAAAAAAACTAATTGATTGAATTAATGAGAAGATTCTACTTCTTCCTGTCAGTGTGCCAACAAATAATTACTATGGCCGTATTAGAATTTTTTCTAAAATAAATATTTTCATCTCTAGGAATAGTTTGTACGTCATAAATGTTAATGTTTATAAGTTGCTAAATGATTATTATTTGTGAAAAAATTATAGCCTACTCTTAATTTTACATTTGCAAATTACTAGTAACTGAGATCGTACTAAGTACAGTATTTTAATTTTATTCACGTCACCCAATATCCAAATGTTTAAATTAGAATATTTTACTTAGTAGGGACTATTTCCGAAAACGAGGCGAATAACAATAAGCGAATAATAAGTTTTAACTAAGGCCGTCCAGAAAGACGTACTAATTTATACGTACTAGAAAGACGTACTATATTCTAACCGCTTAGACCTACTAAATGCTAGAAATACTATAATTGGGGTCAAATGGCAACTTTGTAACGTTCTCGTCCCTTTGTTACGCTCTTCTATTTTTTACAATTTTGGTTAAATTCAAGAATGACGCCGTTTAAGTTATTAGTTTGCCTCCAAAATATAAACACACAAGTACTTACGGTACGTATGTAATATAAAAGTACAAGTATGATTATGTATTTAAAATAAAACATAAAAGTAGTAAAACTAGCAAATGTCAAAAACATTTATGTCCTGCGTTTCAAACCTGACTCGTTAACAATAATTTACTTATTTTCAATACAGTCGTGATTGGCTTTTCTGCATAGAACTTGCATCAACATTGCATTAATTGCCCATCCCTGTTAATTAATAAGAACTAGGAATATTCCAACAGTACCTAGTAAATAGTAATGTTTATTAATATTATCAGATTGAGATATACTAGGCTTTCAAATCTTTTTAGAAAAACTTGTCAAGTACATCATTATTAGCCACCAACCCCATTCTAGCAGCTCGTTAAAGTTTTCATAAACAACCTAAGTCAAAAACGGAAACTGTTTCTTATTACTGTCAGCACATAATAATGAAATGGAATGAAAATAAGAGACTAAGTACATATCGATTTAAAACCGCGACGTCTTTACTTAAGATCTTGAATATAGAAACAATAAAATGTACTGCTCTTAATCTAAAGTTTATAAGTACATGTAATTTTACGTTAATTAGTTGCAAAAATTAAGTTGTTTTGTTACACAATTTATACATTAAATGTTTATTTATTTTTAAGCAATATTTAGCCAATGGAACGTGGGATTTCATGGAACTAACAAGAGCGGTGACCTGGTGGTAATCACCAAAACTAACATGACATCCCAGCTACAGGCAGAACCAATGTCATTCATGATTGATATATCACATAAATATGAATAGATGACTAAATGTGCTGCTGCGCACTTACCTAATGAAGATCTGGATAAAATCGATAAATTCTTTGTTACATATGATTTTGAAATCCGACAAAAGGTTGTTTTAAATTAAAATCAAATAAGCACTCTAGAACAGTGCTTGATCTATATTGGAGACATTAGTAATATCTGTATTTTACTCCAGAATACACGTGTGTGTGTGTGTGTGTGTGTGTGTGTGTGTGTGTGTGTGTGTGTGTGTGTGTGTGTGTGTGTGTGTGTGTAATTCCTCTCTGTTGGAAAATAAGATTACTAGATTGTACAATGTTCTTATTAATATTATTATTTATTACTATTTATTATTTATTAGTATTTACCACTATTTACTTGTTGTTTCCACACGTTATGAAATAAAAAAATTGCATATAAAAACATTAAACGCGTTTAGAGCAAGATGTTTTAGATGCCCCTAAATGTTATCAGTTGTGTCAAGTCTTTTAAAGTCTTGTGAAAGTTTGTACTGTTGTCCTTAAATCTACATTGAGAGCAATCTTATATCAAATAAAATATCACCGTATCCATAAATAGGCACGACATATAAAACACGATAAAGTAACAGCTAATTGAGGATTTATTAAGCATTTCCTAAGCATGTTTCTAAACGCAAACGTTCTTAGATAACACGCTGAGACCACTTGAAAACGCGCTAACAATGAAGTCAAATTAGGAAATTACGAGTCAAAATAAATTTGAATATTCCATGCACATTTGATTAGTGTGAGCTAATTATTACTATTATATATTAAAATGTTATAATCAATAGATATATGTAGTAATTTATTTGTATACGAATATATATTAAAAGTGCTGTAAAATGTATTTTCAAACATTGGTATGATATTCATTATTCAATTATTTATAATATATTATTAAAATTTATACATTTATTATATATTATTATGTGTATATATTATATATATATATATATATATATATAATATATATATATATGTATATATATATATATTAATTATTCGTTATAAATTTTGTACCATTATATTACAGTATAACACCACAGGAAATACAAAACTTTTTGGCTACATTCCAAGCACAGACAATATTAAATATTTTTATTTTAAATTTTCTTTCTTTCTTTCATCAGCTCAGATAAAGTGCCAAAAGTTGTCGTGTCCAAAGTATTATCCATGATAAGTATTACATTCTGAGGCGATGTATCCTCAAACATTTCTAAGGCTGAGAATACAGTTGAAGAGTATTCTTCATCTTCGAACCACATTACTGCCCGAGATAAGGAAACTATCCCTAGAGATAATGATGCCCATACAAAAACCGGTTTGTACCATTTGAAACTAGTTTCGAATACCTTGCGTGAAAATATTCACAGCTGTGTTGAAGCTGGTTTTTATAACAGTGTATAGTATTTTAATGTATTTATTGTTTTAAATACGTCACTATATTTTAAGTCTATTCTGGAATAAAAGTTAGATATTACTAATGTCTCCAATATAGATTAAGCACTGTTATAAAATTTAAATGTAAACAAATAATTAAATATTCAGAGATTATTTTCTGACTTTTAGTTTAATACAATGGATTAGAAAAAAATATTTTTCAAAAAGAATTTACCGTTTTTATTCAGCTGTTCATGAGTTTAGCGGTTACCAACACATTTAGTGATCCATTATTATTTATGAGATATATCAATCATGATTGACATTGGTTCTGCCTGTAGCTGGGATGCCATGTAAGTTTTTGTGAAGGCCACCAGGTGACTCGCTCTTGTTAGTTTCATGAAATACCTACTTGAATTCGGGTAAAAATAATTATATATTTAAATAGAAATTAACTAAAATTTTTATATATTGTTTAACAAATAAACTTAGTTTTTGCAATCAATGAAAGTACAATTGTTTGTACTTATAAATATTAAATTAAGAGCAGTACATTTTATTGTGTTATAAAGATCTTAAGTAAAGACATCGTGGTTTTAATTCATTTGCTCTTAATAATTTTATTTTATTCGATTTCATCAATCAGTGCTGAATATATAAAGAGACTTGACCGTTTTTGGATTAAATTGTTTTTACAACCACTAGAATCTTTCTACGGACATCTGGACGTCTAGTATATCCTAAGCTGATGATATGAATAAACGTTAGTATTTACTGGGTACAGTTCCAAAATATTCTTAGTTTTTATCAAGCCAGGGAAGTGCGATGAATGCAAGCTTATCAGTTGCAAATGTTCATGCAAGTCTAGACCTAAAAACTAATCATGAGAATAGGGAGATAGACAATTGTAAACAGCTACTCAGTTTTGAAAGCCAGACAATACGTTGTTTGACATCTGCGTTTTTCTATCGTATTTTGCGCTGATACAAGTAAAGTTTATTACTCGAACCCGTTGATGTGTACTTTAAACAATAATATATTTGTATTGTTATGTATTTATATATTACACAGTTTTAATGGTGTTTTAACCACTTTTGTAAATCATAATGAAAATTGTTTGAAAGAAAAAGAATCTTAATTTTAAGATTTTCTGTCCCTCTATCTGTTTTCTCGAGGATGAAAGCAATGAGCAAAGACTTGAAACTGACAGTAACCTGACTGAAGCCTGTACCGTGAGAGGTGATATGGCATTCTATTATGTTGTATAAGAGAATAGACAAGTACTCACTAGAGTGCTAACAACTTCACATATTTGATTTTAATAACAGCGAGTTAGCGAGAGACGTTACGTAGAACAAGTCACGTGATTGGATGATGGTTGGAAAGTTCTTGAATTGTAAAATATCGTTGCTTAATTCTTCGTCTAAATCTTCTTAGTAGCTGTCTATTATAGTTTAACTTGCTGCTGACACCCTCATCATCATTAGAGAGCATGTCCAATTTGTTAAGGAACCCAAAACTCGTATCGATAACTTCATATGCTTGAAGCCTCTTTGTCAATGCACAATACATGTACAATTATTTTGTTCGTACACTACCATAGCCTGGCATAAATTACAATGACGTTTTTGATTTAATAGCATGCTTTAACACAAATATAATAACTTCAATTAAGTATTCAAAATTACTGCTAATCCTCAGTACAAAGCAAATTATTGGTTTTAACATATTTCCGATGTTTTGATTATAACAATCAGCTTTAATAATTTTGATCAAGACATACCTACCTTACCTATAACGTGTTAATAAATTTACAACTGATTGCTAGTAATTTTGTATATTGCGATTTCGTGAGTCAGTGCACGTTAAGTGATTCTACCTGAATTAAATGGAATTACAAATATTTATATATGTTAAGTATTACAAATTAATGGAGGATCCTTTTATAAAAGTCGTCATGTTTCTCTTTGGGATGCGCAACATTCTGTGTCTGCCAATGACTACGAACGTAATACAGCACTAAACCAGACTCTTACTATCTGGCTGTAGTAGATCAAGTAGACGCCTGAGGACTAGTGTTCCTATTGTTTTGTACTAAAGACCAGTACATCTCAATAAGAAGAAGACTGATTCTTCTATTTCTATTGTAACGAAAATAAAATTTTAATGCATCCTAATAGCTGGTCGAATCGTTTCAAGAAATTGTTTAATAAGAACACTGGTTACTTTTGGTCGCATCGGCAAACTTTCTTCCCCAAACGTCGCTTGTATTATATAGGTTATGTAGGCTAATCTGAACAACATATCTGCAAGTATAAACCCCATAAACATGAAGTGGCAGCTATGACTGATAAATTACAAAACCGCTCTGCTCAACCACATCTCAGAAATAGAAACTTGGTACTTTTACTGGAGAGCTAGGTAAAAGACTTTGCAGAGTGGTGGAGTTGAGGTCGAGCCTGTGCTGGAGGAGATGAATGACAGAACACGTCAGGCAAGGAACAACATTATATATAATCATCTAGAAAGTGGTAGCAGGATTTACGGTAATAAGAATAGAACAAGATTACAATCTAGCTGCACTGGTGGTAAAAGTGTCTCACTGTTATACTGAACTTTAATTTGTGTAAGAAGTCCGAGACACCTTAAGATTTACTTGTAAGTTTGATCGGTTTTTCATGTAGAGTCCTGAAAAAGAGGAAACTTCTGAACTGTATACAATTATACCTGCTACTATAATGTAGCCGTTGAACCTATTGTTTATTATATGCAAGTAACTGTCACCGACACTAGTTCCTAAACATGACGCAACAGTTGTTTTGGAAACTAGTGCCAGCGCGAGGATTGTTTTAGAAATAACAGAATTAATAAAATAAAATACGTTGTTTTAAAACCGCGACGTATCTTGCTTAAGATAATGATAATTATTAAACAAATCACATTTATACTTTTATCTATATTATAATTCTAGCAACTGAGCCGGTTCTATAACCTATATCTCCCCGGCTCATGTGTGTTTTATATAGTGTGTGTGTGGTTTATTGGCTGCAGAGGCGACTGACCAATTTGAAGGCGTTTGGCCTTTCCGGCAGAGTGGAAGAGACTCCGAGCCGTGCTGTACTAGTTGGAAGTAGCTCCATTTAATATTTATTTAATTAAGTGTTTTGGAAGTTTTGCTGAGCATTTCTCCTTCTAACATGTGCGGCTAAGTCTACGGCCCCTCAATGATGAGTAAGTTTTGCTTTCTTTTAAATTTTAGTGATTATTTTCTTTTTTCATACTGTGAAGGTTAAGAGCACATGGTTTTCAAAATTGTAGTTTTGCTTTTTTTAACTTTTAGTACTTCTGGCTGTTAACTAAATTTTTAAATTGGCTTTCAAATTATGGCATTTCTAAATTTTTGTATGCAGGTGCACCTGACGGAGATTGTTTTGAGATATACTACTGCAGGCACTTTTATTTTTTTTTAATTTTATAGTATATATATTTATACATAATTATATTGACAGGATAGGCCTGTGTTTTCGAAGTAAATGAACCTGAGTATGCTGACCACGGTGTTCTTTTTTTACCTAGTTTTTTTGATCCGGCATCCCGTTCGCCGCCATGGGCGCGCGCTTTCCCTGATGTTTGCTGTGGGTGTGCGGGCGGCGATGTCAAGGTTTCAATGGTAGCAGAGCGTGGTTACGATCCACGGACCTCTGGGTTATGGGCCCAGCACGCTTCCATCTGAGCCGGTTCTATACCTATATCTCCCCGGCTCATGTGTGTTTTAATATAGTGTGTGTGTGGTTTATTGGCTGCAGAGGCGACTGACCATTTGAAGGCGTTTGGCCTTTCCGGCAGAGTGGAAGAGACTCCGAGCCGTGCTGTACTAGTTGGAAGTAGCTCCATTTAATATTTATTTAATTAAGTGTTTTTGGAAGTTTTTGCTGAGCATTTCTCCTTCTAAACATGTGCGGCTAAGTCTACGGCCCCCTCAATGATGAGTAAGTTTTGCTTTCTTTTAAATTTTAGTGATTATTTTCTTTTTTCATACTGTGAAGGTTAAGAGCACAATGTTTTCAAAATTGTAGTTTTGCTTTTTTAAACTTTTAGTACTTCTGGCTGTTAACTAAATTTTTAAAAATTGGCTTTCAAATTTATGGCATTTCTAATTTTTGTATGCAGGTGCACCTGACGGAGATTGTTTGGAGATATACTACTGCAGGCACTTTTATTTTTTTTTAATTTATAGTATATATATTTATACATAATTATATTGACAGGATAGGCCTGTGTTTTCGAAGTAAATGAACCTGAGTATGCTGACCACGGTGTTCTTTTTTACCTAGTTTTTTTGATCCGGCATCCCGTTCGCCGCCATGGGCGCGCGCTTCCCTGATGTTTGCTGTGGGGTGTGCGGGCGGCGATGTCAGGTTTCAATGGTAGCAGAGCGTGGTTAGCTGCTCTCTCAGCTGTCTCTCAGTTCTGGTTTTGTTTGTTGGTGTAGGTTAGTGTTAGGTAGGGGGGGGAGGTTAGAGTACACAACTTTTTTTTCATTAGGAGCTCGCCCTAGCACAGGATACCGGGTGGAATTGGTTTAGTGTCTTGCTTTCCTGCAGACTTACCCTTTGCAGGGAGCAAGGACTCTAAAATTGCTTTAACCGCTAAATTTATCTAACTGTACTCTACTTTCTCCCCTATCAATGTGTTTGTTTTGTTTATATTTATTGCTTCTGTGTTTGTAGGTTGTGGTTAGTGTACATTTGCAGGGTATCCTTCTATTAGGTGGCAGGTATTAAGTTCTTCACTTGGACCTCGTCAGTGTAAGCCTTTTGTGAGTTGAGTCCACTTAGGTTACTAAGTAATTTTTGCGTACGCTTTTGTTGTTTATTGTTTATTTATTTGTCTTAATTGTTTTGGGTATGGCTTTTTCTCTGGTGCCTGAACATCTACGCAAGCCCGAGTTGGTTTTTGAGGTCCTGGCGAGAGAGGACAGAAGCCCGAGGCAGATGTGAGGGCATTAAGAGCTCAATTACGGGCTTGTATAGCGTTGGACCGCAGCTGGAATGCAGAGTTCCAAACTAACACAGAATTTGAGTTTTGTAAAACCCGAATGGAGGAATTGGAAGACGATATTAATTTTGAGTCACTTCCCATGTCCGGGTCAGCAAAGGCTAGATTGGCATCTCAGCTTTTACATTGGCGTGACAGAATAGTTTTACTTATGTCGGCTCCTAGTTTAGACTCTGAAATTAAAAGTTGGGCTTTTTCGGCCAGTAATAAATTAAAACAAGCCCTAGATGGTTTGAGTGAGGTGCGCTCGGTGAAGGAGAAGGGGGTACTATTTACCGCTGTCACTCCAACGGAGGTTCCCACTACCATTACTTTTGCTAAACCATCCTCCAGCTCCTTCTTTCGAGCCTCCCAGAGTTACTATGTCCTCCGATGGGTAGTGGCCCTCCTGAACCGGCTGCTGAGGCTTCATCTATAGTTGTGCCTTCCTTTTCTAGCTTTGGCAAACTGCCTCATCCTTTGGGGAGTGTGTTACAAACACTTCCCCAGAGTTGATGGACTTGACACTAATTTACTTATCCATTTTCTTCTGGAAGTTTTTTAAACTGAGAGAAATTTCCTGGTATGACAGATGCCATGCTTATGCAGATTTTAGCGCAGTTTTCCTTAAGGCCCCTTTTTGATCGCCTTCTAGACTGCCTTAAGAGAGGTTGCCACCTTTGACCAGTTCCACGCCGAGATATTTGGAGTTCTTTGTACCTGCCTCGGGGTTTAGGGAGCGCTTGCGGGTGGAACGCGTTTATCGTCCTCAGGCACCAGATGAGACGTTGAGCCATTTTGTCGGGGAGATACGGGATGTAGCCCGGGTGTTTGCGCTTGAGCTTGAGCGAAACGGAGTTGGTGAACCTTATTTTGGAGGGCATTAAACCTGAAGAACGCTCCCGTTTGATTTTTTGTAGCCGTCCCGCATCTTTTGCGGATTTGGACCGGCTCTCCATCATCTCTAGAGGGGTTCAGGATGCGGATGATCAAAGGGAGACCATGTCGAGGCATCTTCCTCACTTGCCTCCGGGGCCGGTCCATGCTCCGGTGCAGTCTGAGCCAGCAGCTGCTCCCTTCCCGTAGGCAGCCTCCTACCTGTTATGGCTGCAAGCAAGTGGGACATATTAGACCGTTTTGTCCACTTAATAAAAAAAAAACTAGTAAGCTTGCGGACGAGTAAGCCCGACTCGTGCCGTAAAGGTAATTTTGAGGGCAAATATGTACCTAATTTTGATGGTTAAAAGGGTAGCTGGTTTAATACAGAACAGAAAGAAAACAGAAAGAAATAGACTTGGGGACAGTTATCATCGTTGGCCGAGAGGGGAGGTTGCTGCTCTGGCTGCGCAGGGAGTAAGGGCTGCCCGCTCAACCTGCCCACAACTGGATGTGCTTGTGGGGAATGTGGTGCAGAAGGCCCTGGTTGATTCTGGGTCAGCCCGCAGCCTGATTTCTTTGTCGTTTTTTGAAGATCTAAAATCCTCTGGGCTAATACGGCAGGTTTGAGCCTAGTTCACTTATCTGCTGGACTGCTTCACGCACACCTTTACCTATTATCTGTAGTGCCCAGATTCACATCAAAATTAATTATTTCTCTTGGGATTGGAGCTTTTTGGTGGCTAAGGACCTGACTTTTCCTTTCATCTTGGGAGCAGATTTTATCGGAAAAAACTGGCATGATTTTGGATTTGGCCTCCAGTCATGTTTTCTTTGCTTTCGCCAGGCGGGTGCTCGTTCCCTTTTCTGATGTCGAGTCTCGTGGGACTGCTGCCTTAGAGATGGAAGATAAGAGCTTGACTCCTCCTGACCAACTAGGACATCTTACGCCGAAAGAGGCTGAGGACATAAGGGCAGATTTGTTCCAGTTTTCCTGAAGTCCCTTACTGACAAAACTGGGTACGACCAAATTCTCTTGGAATACGAGATTCGTCTTACAGACACCCGTCCTGTACGTTCCCATCCATATAAGCTTGCTCCGCCCAAGATGGAGATTCTGAGAAATATGATTGATGATTTACTTTAAGAGTGGGGTTATCGAGCCGTCTTGCTCAAATTTTTCCAGTCCAGCGTTTCTAGTGCCGAAACCTAATGGGAAGTCCAGATTGGTCCTGGATTATCGAAAGCTCAATGCTCAGATAGAAATTGACTCCGTGCCTCTCCCCGATTTGCCATTCTGCTTTCGACTGGTTTGGTAAGGCCAAGTATTTCTCCATTTTTGATCTTAACCAGGCATACCATCAGATTCCACTAAAACACGAGTCTCGACCTCTCACTTCTTTTTGTGTGCCTTGGAATTTGTACCAGTTTCACCCGAGTGCCAATGGGCTTGGCTGTGGGGGCCCAAACACTCACCAGACTCCTGGATTCTATCTTTCATGATGTCAAATTTAAGTTCGTGTTCAAACTATCTGGATGACCTGCTTGTGTACAGTGAAAGTTATGAGGAGCACTTGACTCATCTGGAGGAAGTTCTAACTAGGCTGCGAGAGTCTGGCCTTACCGTCAATCCTGAAAAGGTGAGTTTTGCTCAGCCTGAAATATCGTTTTCTGGGTCATCTTGTCTCTTCTCGAGGTGTTTGTATTGATCCAGAGAGAACCCAGGCAATCAGGGAGTTTCCTCCTCCTAAGGATGCCAAGGGGATTGCCCGTTTTGTGTGGGAATGATAAATTTTTATCGTCGTTTCATCCCCAATGTTGCTGAAGTGGCGGCCCCTCTGAACTCTCTTAGGAAAAAAGGTGCCAAGTTTGAGTGGGGTGAAGCGCAACAGGCTGCTTTTGAGCAGCTGAAAGAGGCAGTGATGCAGCCTCCCAGTCTTGGCTATGCCTGATTTCAGTCGTAAGTTCGTCTTGCAAACTGATGCTTCCTCCTTTAGCCGTTGCTGCTGTTTATATCGCAAGAAGTAGATGGTATCCGGCAGCCCATAGCTTATGCTTCACGCACGTAACCCCTTGTGAGAAGAAGAGTTGTTCTGTTTATGAGCTGGAATGTTTGGGCTGTCGTGTTTGGAATTAACAAGTTCAGGCGTTACCTAGAACATAAAGAATTTTTGTTGGAAAACCGACAACCAGGCACTTTCTTGGCTCCTTGCCCCACCCCGTCAGATCGGGAAGATTGGTCGCTGGGTAGTCAAATTTCTGCCCTTAAGTTCACAGTGCAGCACGTGCGAGGCACCCAAAATATCATAGCGGACACTCTGTCACGGATGTATCACTTACCCAACGACCACCAGGATTTATCAGAGCCGCCCTGTTGGGGCGTGCTCCTAGACTTTCCTCTGGCATTTTCGGACATTGTTCCACACCAACTTAAGGATCCCGAGCTGACTGCTATCATCAATGAGCTTAAAAAACGGAGGTGCCCACCCTCCTTATTTTCTGTACCGAGGTGCTCTATGCTGCCGTGACAAGCAGCGGAGAAAAACCTAAGTTAGTGCTGCCAAGCTTTCTTGTACCGATGGTCTTTCAGTATTTTCATTCTTCTCCTGTGGGCGGACATCTAGGAATTCATAAGACCATCGCGAAGATTAGGGATCAGTTCATCTGGAAAGGTATGGACCGGGATATTTGCAGCTCGAGTACGTTCTTGTGAACTGTGCTCGCCTAAGCAAACCCGCTCAAAATACCAAGTTGGGTCTTTTGTCATCTGAGGTGGCGGAAAAACCTTTGGAGAAGGTTTTCATTGACTATGTTGGGCCTCTCCCGCGTAGCAAGTCCGGAAATAAGTTCCTACTTGTTTGTGTGGATGCCTTCTCCAAGTTTGTTTGGTTGTTCCCATTGCGGAGTGCTACCGCGCAGCTCACGGTGCAAGCACTTCGTAACCATTTCTTTCAAACACTTTGGAATCCCTGCCACCTTAGTTTCCGATAATGGTTCACAGTTTTGTCTCCAATATCTTTAAAAGAATGTGCTTTGGGCACGGAATCCGCCATGTGACTACGTCCCCTTTCTAATCCTCAGCCTTCTCACGCCGAACGGGTTTTAATCGCAATCTTCGATCTGCTCTCATTGCCTTTCATGCGGAAAATCAGACCACCTGGGATCAACAACTACCTTGGATCCAATTTGCCTTTAATACGGGCCCAGCATGAAAGTCACAAGGCGGTAACCTTTCGAGTTATTATTTGGCTTTCCGCCAAACAACCCTTTGGCGAACCTTTGGAAAAATTAGCGATCTTCTGCCACCTCCTGGTACTCCCGATGTGAAAGCCACTTGGGAGGCAGCCAGGCGGAAATCTCATTCGGGCTAGGGAGTTAGTAAGGAGGAAAGTACAACCGAGGTCGTATTGCCAAATCCCTTCCAGGTGGGGGATCTAGTTTACTGCAAGGCTCACCCAGTCCAGTTCGGCTGTGGACAATAGAGCTGCTAAACTTTGCTACAGGTGGACTGGTCCCCACCGCATCTTGAAGTTTCTGACTCCGGTGACCTGCCCGACTGGGAGATCCTCAGTCCGGGAAGATTGTTCAGGAAGGCGCACATATCCCATCTGAAGCCTTGCCGGAGTCATCCGTGATTTCTCTTTAGTCTGTGCGGGAGGGTTTTAGTCCAGAGGCCTGATCACCTCTGCTACTTCTTCCTGATCAAGGTCCTGTGTCTTCTTTGTACCCACACTACTCTTGGAGGGTTTTTCTTGCCTCCCAAACTGGATTTTCTTGGTTTTCCCTTCTGCAGACTTAAGGGTTCCGGTTTATATTTCTTCAACCATTGGGGGGAGAGAGCATTTCGTTTGGTTCTTCATTTTGAAGAAATTAACAAGGGAGTTTCCTCCTTTGGGGGGGGAGTCTGAGCCGGTTCTATACCTATATCTCCCCGGCTCATGTGTGTTTTATATAGTGTGTGTGTGGTTTATTGGCTTGCAGAGGCGACTGAACCATTTGAAGGCGTTTGGCCTTTCCCGGCAGAGTGGGAAGAGACTCCGAGCCGTGCTGTACTAGTTGGAAGTAGCTCCATTTAATATTTATTTAATTAAGTGTTTTGGAAGTTTTGCTGAGCATTTTCTCCTTCTAACATGTGCGGCTAAGTCTACGGCCCCCTCACTGATGAGTAAGTTTTGCTTTCTTTTAAATTTTAGTGTGATTATTTTCTTTTTTCATACTGTGAAGGTTAAGAGCACATGGTTTTTCAAAATTGTAGTTTTGCTTTTTTTAACTTTTAGTACTTCTGGCTGTTAACTAAAATTTTTAAATTGGCTTTCAAATTATGGCATTTCTAATTTTTGTATGCAGGTGCACCTGACGGAGATTGTTTGAGATATACTACTGCAGGCACTTTTATTTTTTTTAATTTATAGTATATATATTTATACATAATTATATTGACAGGATAGGCCTGTGTTTTCGAAGTAAATGAAACCTGAGTATTGCTGACCACGGTGTTCTTTTTTTACCTAGTTTTTTTGATCCGGCATCCCGTTCGCCGCCATGGGCGCGCGCTTCCCTGATGTTTGCTGTGGGTGTGCGGGCGGCGATGTCAGGTTTCACAACTTAAACTTTTTGTATAATGCTAAAATATGTTCAATTTTAAGTAAAAGGAGAATTATAGTTAATTTTTAAATAAAAATTATTTCTTTTTACCCAATGTCTAAGAAAAGGCTCCTAGTGCCAAATCACCGAAATTAACAAGAGCGAGTCACCTGGTGGCTATGATTGGAACTATTCATAACTACTCTAACTATAGGCAGTACTAATGTTTACCTTTAAGACACACACACACACGTATATATATATATATATATATATATATATATATATATTATATATATATATATATAATTATATATCTATACGTATATACGTAATATAATTATGTATAAAATTGAATTAAATTATAACTATAAAATAAGTTTATCACATTTCTAATGGATTAAAGAATTAACAAGATATAATTCGATGTTTTGGGAGAATAATAATAATAGCAACATTCTCTTTAATATTAACTGTAACACACAATTGTATAGTATACGTTAATATTACTACCATGTTTTAAAATGTTTAATATCCTCAAGAAGCATTAGGTCAGCCTTTCTCATCACAAATGTTTTAAAAAGAATTGAGGAATGATACAATATATTTATGTTAATATCCGTAAAGCAGAACACTTCAAAATATGATTCTATTATAACACTGATAACAAGGGAATATCAGCCTATATAAGTTATACCGAAAAAAACTTGAGATAGTAAGATAAATGTACTGTTAATTTATATTAGTGTAACAATATATTTATAAATTTAAAAACTTTTTTCAAACATTATTGCAGTAGGGTCTTAAACTCTTTTCTCATAGTCATTCTTCTTTGCCATTTTATGTAATTTCTTAATCTGAAGGAAGGCAAGATTACGAGATGCAGACTGATTAATTAATAAGTATTTATGAATATTTATTTATTGTAACCACAGAAAGTGAGACGAAAGATTATTGTTCCTACACAAGTCAAGAAATGAAAGATATTATGAAAGTATACGTTTAAGAACATAATTTAAATGAGGTAAACGCAAGATGTTCGAGATGTTATCGGCAGTGTCAAGTCCATAATAGGTTTTGTGAAAGTTAACGTGTATACTGTTGTCCTTATTAGCCTACATTTTGAGGAATCGTAAATAAAAATCTCTATCTCCATAAAAGGATAAGAAATTTTGATCAATAAGACATTAATAATGGAAAAGGTTATTAGTATTACCGTACAAATCTGATCTGACCCTGTTACATCGTTGGTCGTTGTTGAAAGCAGATAAGCAACTATAACGGCTTAGTTATAAGCGATATCGCTAACAGAGTGGCCTGACCATTCAACATTTAACATTTGTATTGATGGAAACCTGTATATTAATCTAAACTGTAAATTGATTCAATTATGTTTCCAAAATGTTTTAACTCCGTCTTAAATACGACGAAAACCTCCATCCTACAACATTGAGTGATGGGATTGAGAGCTGTCGCTGGTCATTCAATCTGTCACCAATATTTACATGTCGTTGTTACTGAAGTCACCGAAAGTACATTAATTTTTCAATAAACGTATAATTAATTATATGTCTACGGAAAGGAGCCTAGTGAAAATTACGGAATTAACAAGAGCGAAGCCATCTAGGGGCTATTGTTTTGAAAACTAACATAATATCCTTACCTACAGGCAGAACTAATGCCAACTGTTAGATAATATGTATGTATAAAAATGTATAATATCCATTAGGGTGGGCGTCTGACCTTCTCTCACTAAGTAGATCGATGTCTTCTCGGGTTTTGGGTTTGATTACGGGGCATGATTACCTAAGGCGCATCTCCACAGAGTCGGTATCCTTCGGGAGGATTCGCTCTGTCGAATTTTTCACGAACAGGAGGAAACTGGTAAACACCTGGTCCTTGGACTGTCCTGCAATAGCAAGGGGAGCGGTGCGCTATGGTAGTTTGTACAAGGGTAGCGAAATTTCTTCAGGAGGACCTGATCGGTTGTTTTCGGCGGTTTGTAGAACGGCTGAAAACCGTAGACTGGTCGGACCCTTGGTGTCCTTCCGGGGGTGCGCAAAAGGCCCTTGAGGCTTTTTTATAAGTGCATGGCAATAAGCCGCCCCATAGAAGAAGATGAAGAACCTCTCTAATGCATTAATGATTTGCCAATTATTTTTGCGCTGGTGAGAATAACAAAATCATTCTTTATAGCAACAACTGAAGTCACACCCCCTGCACAAGCATAATTAATACACACATGCCATTGTAAAACATAGTATTATTTATAATATAATGAATAACAAGTCTATGTTTACGATGTTGAAGCTGGGATTTTCTTTCATTATTAATGGAAGCACAAGGAATCTCCATCCCAACTTCCCACCATGACCGTTCGACTGAGTGAATCGCCTTTTATACCATAAGGTGTTTTAACTAAACGGAAATTTAAAAATGTTTTGGGATTTCGAGATGTTTAATACCTCAAGTAGCATGTTTACATTTATAACGCCTCCCAAAAACAAATTGTTAGAAAAGAATTAATGAATGATATTTTATGGAATATCTGGGAAGCAGAAAACATCAAAAATGTGTTTCGTAAGACTGATAACAAGGAAAATGTTCAGTGTTTTAAAAACTATACAGAAAATGCTTGAGATAATTTAGTTCTTAATTTATATGATTATAAACAATATAAATTCAATTTTACAAAAGTATTTAAAAAATTGTTATGTAGCGGCGTGTTTAATACCTTCTATATAATCCAACTTCTTTGGCTGAATTTATGTCATTCCGCCATACATTGGAAAAAGAAGATTGCTAGATCCAGATTAATACCGTACTTATTATTTATTTAGGATTTATCTAATCATGTTTAAATTAGTAAATTTGTTATGGAAAACCAGTTTAGATTTTCCGTAATGTGTCACAAAGTATATAAATGGAAATGCCCTTCTAAATTCGGGTGGTCTTAATGTTCCACAGATAGCAAGATGGGAGAATATTGTCTCCACACAAGTCAAAGAAATGAAAGATGAGTATTTTTAAAGGCATTAATCATGTTAGTGTAAGATGTATGAGATGCTATAGAACGCTATATTAGTTGTGTCTTAGTCCTTAAAAGTGTTACGAAATTGAAAGTTTTGTACTGTTTCCCCCCAGAAAATGCTTGAGATAATTTAACTGTTAGCATTTTGTAACTGTTATAACACCTCCCAAAACAAATTTTTGTAAAATAATGAGTGAATGGTATTAAATAGACTACCTGGGAAGCAAAAAGCATCAAAAATGTGTGTCGTAAGATTGATAACAAGGCAATATTCAGGTGTTTTTAAAAACTATACAGAAAATGCCTTGAGATAATTTAGTTCTTAATTTATATGATTATAACAATATAATTGCAAATTATTACAAAAGTATTTAAAAATTGTGTTGTAGCGGCGTGTTTAATACCTTCTATAATAATCAAACTTCTTGGCTGAATTTATGTCATTTCCGCCATACATTGTAAAAGAAAATTGCTAGATCCAGATTGTTGTATTAATAAGTAATACTTATCATTTATTTAAGATTTATCTAATCATATTTAAATTAGTAAAATTTGTTATGAAAAACAGTTTAGATTTTCCGTAATGTGTCACAAAAGTATAAATGGAAATTCCCTTCTGAATTTCGGGTGGTCTTATTGATCCAGAGATAGCGAGATGGGGAGAATATTGTCTCCAAACAAGTCAAGAAATGAAAGATGAGTACTTTAAAGGCATTAATCATGTTAGTTTAAGATGTATGAGATGCTACAGAATGCTATATTAGTGGTGTCAAGTCCTTAGAAGTGTTACGAAATTGAAAGTTTGTACTGTTTCCCTTATTAGCCTACATCTTTAAGGAATTTCCAAAATAATATATCGCTTCATCCATAAAAGAAATAGAGGTACGATAAATAAGTCTAAATTAATTTAACAGCTAATTGAGGATTCATTGAGAATTTCCTCACCATGTTCCTAAGCGCAAAGGTTCTTTTATTTACTAAATGCACTGAGAGGTTTGTCAGTGTTTTGTACTAAGGTGAATGAAAGATGACAAACTGAGACAACTTGTAAACGGTTTAAACGACGAAGTATAATTAGCAAATTACGAGTAGAATCATAGTTTGAATATTCTATGCACATTTAGTCAGTGTGATGAGTTAGTCAGTGTGATTAATATTATAAATTGAAATATCATAATCAATAGATATATGTTATAAATTTATTTTTATAAGAATATATTTACAGTTCTGTAAAACATATTTTAAACGCCTGTTTGATATTAACTAATACATATACATATTAACTATTCGTTACAATTTTTGTACTATTACATTACATTGTGAAAGACAAATCTTTTTGGCGGCATTCAAACACAGGCAATCCCTGGAAGACGTATTTAATTATGTCTTTCTTCACCAGCCATGTACATGTAATATGCGACCAAAAGACAAAGTGGATAATGCCATAAGGTCTGTTTTTGTCAAAAGGATGGCATTAGTACTGCCAATAGACCCCAGCTTTGAGTTATTTCCAACTACAGCCACCAGGTGATTCGCTCATGTTAATTCCGTATATTGACACTAGGCTCATCTACCTAGACTTTGGACGACAATAACTAAATAATTATTAAAAAATAATCTAAGTGTTTGATTACAATAATTAAAAATTAAATGTATTTTTGCAATAAAGTAAAGCGCAAATGGTTTACAATTGTAACGTATACAGAAAATAAGTAGCATTTTGCAGTATTTATCATCTGATGGAAAAGACCTCCCGGTTTAAAATATTGAGTGTTGTTCTATTAATGCTCTTCTTTTCTAGACAATTACATGCTTGAGCTGAAAGGGGATTTTGAAGTTGATATTGGTATATTTTGAAAGCCACTTATATACCCTGCATGCTTAATGCGCGGTTGGTGGCTGATATAATCTCAAAAAACACTTAAGTTATACGACGTTTCTCTTTGCTTGCCATTTGAGAACGTGGTATTGAATATCGTCCTTACCTGTTTATATTGCGGTATCACGTAGTAATGTCCGCAGGTGTACCAATTTATTTGCTTTGTGATAATTCGAGAAGCCGTGGTGGAACGTGGTACTATCGGTGGACTTAATGACAATGATCTGTAAATGTAGGCGATTTCAATGATAATGGTCTGTAAATTACAAGTAAAAAATGTTCGTGACCACTCATTGTGATCAAATATATATTTAATTTTGTACTATGGAGATATACAAACTGGTTTGAGACGGAATTAAACATTTTTAAATTATTCAGTAACATGCAGATTGCAGTCAATACTACCATTGAATTATCAGGGGTAATCTGTTAGCGATAACGCTTACAACTAAGCCGTTTTGGAAGTTATTATCTGCTTTCGTACAACGGCCAAACCACATAACAAGGTCAGACCGATATTTGTTCTCGCATTTCCTACAACCCTTTCGTATATTCTAACTGATCATAGCAATGAACTAGAGTTTATTTGAAACATTTCGTGTGATTTGCGTTTGAATGTTGGAATACAGTAATCATAAATAATACTTTCATATGTTATTTGTTGTGAATATGTTTATAATACTCTATAAAAAGAGTTATATGTTTATGATACAATTTTTTATACGTGTTGTATTTTGAAACATATAGCAATAAACAGTTGCACTTATGTGCTATATGGTAAGTCTATATTTCTTTTTAATACTAGTAGTTAACCACGGCTTAAGCATGCAATATCATAAGTATTACACTTGTATGTGCACTTTTGGTTCGAGTTGAATTATATTTCCGACGTGAATGTTAAGTTGACCTAGTTGCACGATCGAGAATATCTGTCCCAAATGTGTATATCTGTGACCTTTTATTTACTTAATTCCTAGTAGTTTTATTCCATACTTGAAAAATCCCTTATTTTTTATCTAGAAAATAAATATATTTTCAAAATTCTAAATTGCCGACTTGGAGTCAAAAGAAAATTAACGTGGTTGCCAAATTTAAAGATTGAATAATTAAATAACCAATCAACTTAAAACAGGAAATTGGGTTTTTTTAAATAGCAAATTTAAAACAGTTTTTTTAACCAATGAAGGACAAAAAGATTACTGTTTCTCATACTTTTACAAACAAACTAATTCCACGTGCTCTCCGGGGGTTTGCACGCAAAGTTTGTAGTCTAAATTCAACCTAACACCATGTGTTTCTGAGCATTGCTGGATTTTATCCCTTCCAATAACCTCTCGAACTCTATTCTTGGTTCCTCAATATCTTGAACTTTTTTGGCGAAGACTCTGTCCTTGACATAGCCCCACAAAAAAGGTCAAAGGGGTGTAATGTCTGGGGAACGTGGAGGCCAAGGAATTGGACCATCCCGTCCAATCCAACGACCAGAAAACGTGTCATTTAGATAGTCACGTACTATCTTACCCCGTGTGGAGGGGCACCATTTTTGCTGCCAGTAAACATTTGGTTGTCCCATGCTCAATTTGCGGTATTGCAAAAAAGGTCAAGCATGTCGAGGTATACCTCTTTAGTGACCCGTCGGTTCTGCGAAGAAAAAGGGTCCTATCACTTCATCTATAGCCAAAGCCAAAACCAAACGTTTATTTTTGGGCTGTCTCTTTCTTGTTCCGAACATTATGGGATTTTCAGTAACCCAGATCCTACAATTTTTGTCTATTCACCTTACCAGAAAAAATGAAAGGGTTTCTTTCATCAGAAAAAATTACTTTTTTCAAGAAATTTTCTTTCTTCCAATGTTTATTGTTTTGTTCTTCGAGGTCAAGTAATCTAACAGCAAAAATCCGTATCGGTCGAGGTTTATCGTTAGGTTTTAGTTCATGTAATAACTGCATTTTGTATGGATGGGCTTAAGGTGTTTGTGCAAAATTTTAAGACTGTTGATCGAGGTAATCCTAATTCCAAACCTTGCACGCCGAGGAGACTTACCAGGGCTCCTCGTAAACAATTTTCTTACTTGATCAACAATAGCTTTGAACTGGAGGTCTACAGCACCTTTTCAAAGTTGGACACTTCCCGTCTGTTCAAACTGCATATACCACGTTTTATAGATTGTTTTCTCGGAGGATTGCGGCCAACTCTAAAAGAAAAATCTTTTTAACAGTTATTTTCAGATCTGCTGCTTTATAAAACCCAAAGAACCACACCTTTGCTTTTCTTGCACATAGCCATTTGATACTGAGGTTAGTTTAGTCAACTGTAATTAACAGCTGGTGTGGAAATCTTGTTGACCAGTGACTATGTCACAACACAAGTCATTAAGAAGAATAATACTTCCCCACCCACATTTAATATGACATTTTACTTTCTTTTTATAATTATTTTTATAATTATTGTAATGTGTAAATTATTAATTTTCAGGTCAGAAATAAAAAACTGTTTTTTAAATTTTACAATTTATAAAACAATTTCCCCCATGTTTTTTAAGTTGATTGGTTTATTTTATTTAATTCAACTTAAAATTTGTACAATAAATTTTAAAACCACCCTGTATATTTATATCAGAACATTTAAATTCGAGATGCCATTAGTACTGCTGTAGCTAGGAAATGTTATGTTGTTCCAATTATAGCCACCAGACATTTCACAATCCTCACATCTTGTAGTTCCGTGATTTGAAACTGGGCCCCTTCCCTTAGACATTGGTAAAAAATAATAAAGGGTATTAATTTACATACTAAATGAAATATATCGTAAAAACATTTAATACATTTTTCCAAAAAATTAAAGCGCATTGTTTTTACAATGATAACATTTACAGAAATTAATTTTATGTGTCATATTTACCAACTTAAGCAAAATACCTCTCCATTAAAACAATGTGTTTTTTTACTTTAATACTCTTCTTTTATCGTGATATTCGTAATGTTCTTCAGTTTCGCTGTCTTGTATTGTATTTAATATTTGAAGGCCACTTGAACGAGCTGCTCTATGCGCGGTTGGTGGCTTATACTAATTAGAACTATAATAAAAGGGTTACTTTATGCGGTTTATTTTTGCTGTCCCTTTAGCGACTATTTGGTATTGCCCTACCTCTGTAAAATGCATTCAATAACGGACAACATTAACATTTATGGCATACAATCTCTTCCTCGAGATAAAGATATTTATTTAAATTAATGAGTAACATTTTACTATTGCGGCAATACTTATTAAAACAAATAAAAAAAAAATTTTAATTGACTGGAAATAATGAGAAAGATTCTACTTCTTCCTGTCAGTTTCTCAACAAATAATTACTATGGCCCCCATTAGAATTTCTTCAATTTAAATATCTTCATCTCTAGTAATAGTTTGTAGCATACATTTTAATTTTATAAGTTACTAAATGATAATTATTTGAAAAATTATAGCCTACTCTTTAATTTTAATTTGCAAATTACTAGTAACTGGATCGTACTAAGTAGAATATTTTAATTTATCACGTCACCCCAAATCCAAATGTTTAAATTAGAATATTTTACTTAGTAGGAACTATTTCCGAAACCGAGGCGAATAAGAATAAGCTAAAATAAGTTTTAACTAAGGCCTTTCCAGAAAGACGTACTAATATAATACTACTATATTCTAACCGCTTAGACCTACTAAATTGCTAAGAATTACTTAATTGGGGTCAAAGGCAACTTGTGACGTTCTCGTCCCTTTGTTACGTTTCTTCTTTTTTTTTATAATATTGGCTACATTCAAGAATGACGCCGTTTAAGTTATTAGTTTGCCTCCAAATATAAACACACAAGAAACTTACGGTACGTATGTAATATAAAAGTACAAGTATGATTATGTATTTAAAGAAACAAAAAAGTAGTAAAAATAGCAAATGCAAAATTTATGTCCTGGGTTTCAAACCTGACTTGTTAACAATAATTTGCTTATTTCCCAATACAGTCGTGTTGGCTTTTCTGCATAGAACCTTGCATCAACATTGCATTAAATTGCCCATTCCCTTTTAAATTTAAAATAAGACAAAGAATATTCCAACAGTCCCCAAGTAAATAGTAAGGTTTAATAATTTTAAATCAGATTGAGATACACTAGGCTTTCAAATCTTCTTAGAAAAACTTTTTCAAGTACATCATTATTAGCCCCCAAAAACCCCATTCTGCAGCTCGTTAAAGTTCATTAAACAACCTAATTCAAAAACGGACCTTGTTTCTTATTACTGTCAGCACATAATAATGAAATGGAATGAAATAAAGAAATAAGTACATATCGATTTAAACCGCGACGTCTTACTTAAGATCTTGAATAAAAAAAATAAAATGTACTGCTAATCTAAAGTTTATAAGTAAAATATAATTGTACGTTAATTAGTTGCAAAATTAAGTTGTTTGTTACACAATTTATACCATGTTAGTCAATTAGTACATGTTATTTTAAATTTTTAATTAAATGTTTATTTATTTTTAAGCAATATTTAGCCAATGGAACGTGGGATTTCATGGAACTAACAAAGCGGGTCACCTGGTGGCCATCACCAAAACAAACCATGACATCCCACTACAGGCAAACCAATGTCATTCATGATTGATATATCACGTAAATATGAATAGATGACTAAATGTGCGCTGCGCACTTACCTAATGAACATCTGGATAAAGTCGATAAATTCTTTGTTAAATATGATTTTGAAATCCGACAAAAGGTTTAGTTTTAAATAAAAGTCAAAATAAGCACTCTAGAACATGCTTGATCTATTTTGGAGACATTAGTAATATCTGTATTTTACTCCAAAAATACACGTTGTGTTGTGTGTGGGGTGTGTGTGTGTGTGTGTGTGTGTGTGTGTGTGTGAGTGTGTGTGTGTGTGTGTGTGTGTTGGTGTGGGGGTTTTGTGTGTGTGTAATTCCTCTCTGTTGGAAAATAAGATTACTAGATTGTACAATGTTCTTATTTTAATATTATTATTTATTAACTATTTATTATTTATTAGTATTTACCACTATTTACTTGTTGTTTCCACACGTTATGAAATAAAAAATTGCATATAAAACATTAAACGCTTTTAGGGCCCAAGATGTTTAGATGCCCCTAAATGTTTCAGTTGTGTCAAGTCTTTCAAAGTCTCGTGAAAGTTTGTACTGTTATCTTTATTAATATACATTTTGAGCAATCTTATATCAAATAAAATATCACCTTTATCCATAAATATTTACGATGAATAAAACACGATCAAGTAACCCGCTAAATTTTAGGATTTATTAAGCATTTCCTCAGCATTTTCTAAACGCAAACGTTCTTAGATAACAAACCCGAGACCACTTGAAAACGCGCTAAAAAATGAAGTCCCAAAATTTGGAAATTACGAGCCAAAATAAATTTGAATATTCCATGCACATTATTAGTGTGAGCTAATTATTACTATTATATATTAAAATGTTATATCAATAGATATATGTAGTAATTTATTTGTATACGAATATATTAACCCGTGCTGTAAAAAGTATTTTCAAACATTGGTATTATATTCATTATTCAATTATTTATAATATATTAAAAAAAAATTTATACATTTATTATATATTATTATATATATTATATGTATATATATATATATAAATATATAATATATATATTATATATATAATATATATATAAATATATATATATAATAAAAACACTTTGTTTTAAATTGTACAAATAATTTACTACAAATAATATAATATTTATTTGAAGTGCTAACAACTTCACATATTTGATTTTAATAACGCGAGTTAGCGAGAGACGTTACGTAGACAAGTCACGTGATTGGATGATGGTTTGGAAAATTCTTGAATTGTAAAATACGTTGCTTAATTCTTCGTCTACATCTTCTTAGTAGCTGTCTATATATAGTTTAACTTGCTGCTGACACCTCATCATTAGTAGCATGTCCAATTTGTTAAGGAACCCAAACCTCGTATCAATAACTTCATATGCTTGAAGCCTCTTTGTCAATGCACAAAAACATGTACAATTATTTGTTCGTACACTACCATAGCCTGGCATAAATTACAATGACGTTTTGATTTAATAGCATGCTTTAACACAATTATAATAACTTCAATTAAGTATTCAAAATTACTGCTAATCCTCAGTACAAAGCAAATATTGGTTTTAACATATTTCCGATGTTTTGATATAACAATCAGCTTTTAAAATTTTGATCAAGACATACCCTACCTTACCTATAACGTGTTAATAAATTTACACTGATTGCTAGTAATTTTGTATAATTGCGATTTCGTGAGTCAGTGCACGTTACGGTGATTCTACCTGAATTAAATGGAATTACAAATTTTATAATTGTTAAGTATTACAAATTAATGGAGGATCCTTTTATAAAGTCGTCATGTTCTCTTTGGGATGCGCAACCCTTCTGTGCTGCTCCAATGACTACGAACGTAATACAGCACTAAACCAGGCTCTTTCTATCTGGCTGTTTGATCAATAGTAGACGCCTGAGGACTATGTTCCTATTGTTTTTTACTAAAGACCATACATCTCAATAAGAGAAGACTGATTCTTCTAAACGAAAATAAAATTTTAATGCATCCAATAGCTGGTCGAATCGTTTCAAGAAAAATTGTTTAATAGAACACTGGTTACTTTTTGGTCGCATCGGCAAACTTTCTTCCCAAACGTCGCTTGTTATTATATAGGTTATGTAGGCTAATCTGAACAACATATCTGCAAGTATAAACCCCATAAACATGAAGTGGCAGCTATGAAATGAAAAAATTACAAAACCGCTCTGCTCAACCACATCTCAGAAATAGAAACTTTGGGACTTTTACTGGAGAGCTAAAGGGAAAGACTTTGCAGAGTGGTGGAGTTGAGGTCGAGCCTGTGCTGGAGGAGATGAATGACAGAAACACGTCAGGGAAGGAACAACATTTTATATAATCATCTAGAAAGGGGGTAGCAGATTACGGTAATAAGAATGAACAAGATTACAAAACTAGCTGCACTGGTGGTAAAAGTGGTCTCAAAATGTTTTTACTGACTTTAATTTGTGTAAGAAGTCCGAGACACCTTAAGATTTAACTTGTAAGTTTGATCGGTTTTTCATGTAGAGTCCTGAAAAAGAGGAAAACTTCTGAACCGTATACAATTATACCTGCTACTAAAAAATGTAGCCGTTGAAACCTATTGTTATTATATGCAAGTAACTGTCACCGACACTAGTTCCTAAACATGACGCAACAGTTGTTTTGGAAACTAGTGCCAGCGCGAAGATTTTTTAGAAATAACCCGAATTAATAAAATAAAATACGTTGTTTTAAAACCGCGACGTAATCTTGCTTAAGATGATGAAATTATTAAAAACAATCACATTTATACTTTTATCTATATTATAATTCTAGCAATTAACTTTTTGTAATAATGCAAAAATATGTTCAATTTTAAGTAAAAGGAGAATTATAGTTAATTTTTAAATAAAAATTATTTCTTTTTACCCAATGTCTAAGAAAAGGCTCCTAGTGCCAAATCACCGAATTAACAAGAGCGAGTCACCTGGTGGCTATGATTGGAACTATCATAACTACTCTAACTAAGGCAGTACTAATGTAAGACACACACACCCCTTATATATATATCTATATAATATATATAAATATATATAAAAAATATACATAAAATAAAAGTAGATAATAATAATGGCGGCCTAGCGCACTTTCGGAGCCGACCGAAAAAACAATGTAAAAATTACTGTTCAATGTTTCCAAAAAAGGAAACTGAGAAATAACACAGCAAATCTCAATGAAAAATTAACCGAATCTACAGTCGTTCGTCTCCAAAAGCGATCCAGGATCGGTTTTATACTATCTACTCCTGAGGAAAAGAAAAATTAACCGAAATCTGAGCTTCTACTTTTTTGAGCTGTGCTTTGTAAAATGTTGTCAAATCTGCTACGAAAAGGGAAAAAACTTCGAAATCTTAATAAAAATTTAATCAATTTAAAACATTTTTACTAAAAACATACTTTAATAAAAAACTTTTCTACTAAATAGCAAACATGAACTCACCAAGCTCTCTTCAGTTTCTAGCATTTCAAGAAGTTGCCAGGGGGGGAAAAATTTTAAAGAGTCAAAGAGTTACCAGAATATTGCAAACTACAATTGATATCAGCATTAAATTTAAAGGACTTGGATTCCAAAATATATTTCAACACGGATAGCTCTAAACGGAATGTATGAATTAATTTTAAAAGATCTTGGACAAAGGTTAAAAGAAAAAAGCAAACAGAATATTTTAAGCAATTTTTTAAAGGAGTTTTTTGGGCACTATTATAACTTAATCCACCATAATTTGATCAAAACTATGAAGGGTTGGAGCTACAGAAGTGTTTATGAAAAAGGTTGTAGGAATTTTTCAGCATTACTAGAGACCTCTTTTGGGCAATATCAAGATTTATCAATAAAATTCATTAAACAAAACAAAGAATCTTGCTTTTCGTTTTGATGAATTTTGGATAAAAATGAAACACTTTAATGTTCAAATTTTTTTTCCTTTGTGATTCAAAAAAGAAAGAAAAAATTAATTTTTGAAAAATTCAAGCGTTTAAGGCGGTTGGACCCCCCGGGAGTTAAAAGTATATTACAACCCACAAAAATAAACCCTTATTCAAAAATTGATATAAACACGTCTTTATTTTTAATAGTCTTCTTTCCAGAAAAAACCAAGTGTTTTTTTTTATCATTTTAAAAAATTTTCTTTTCTTTTTTTTCATCCCAAAACCCCAGTCCCAAAAGTCGTTTTCGGAAAGTGTCTTTATAATTTTCCAACTCGGCAAATTTTAAAAACCCCAAATTTACCCTTTCATTTTCCCTCCAAATTTCAAATTTTTGTATTTCTTATTTTCTTCCAATTCATTTAACTTCTTATACTTTTAAACTTACTTTCTCCAATATCATTTAACTCCTTCAGAACCCATTTAAATAGAAAAAAATCAAAGAGGGAAAAAAATGAAATTTCCAACAATCACTCGGAATCGGGAATTTGCCAACTTCTTCATTTTTTTGACGAGGTTCTTCATTTATTTCCCCAAATGTACTATAAAATCCGGGGATTTGGCTTAAAATCGTAGACAAATTCAAATCCAATAATGAAAAAATACAGGTAATTCTTTTCATAAAAACATGTGTATCGATACCTAAAAACCCAATGTTTTCTTTAAAAGGAAAATAATTTTGTCAATGGTTCCAAAGAGATAATAAAAATTTTTATTCTGTTTTCTAAATTCCTGAAACAAATTTTGTTTCTTTTTGTCTCCATTTTGAAATTTTTGTAAGCAATTATTAAAAATGTGTTAGTTTATTTCGAAATTTTGGTTTAGGTCTTTCGAAAAAAAATTTAAATACAATCTCTACAAACTAAATATTTTTTTCAATAATTTCTCCTCTATTATAACACTTGTAAATTTGGGCTTTATACCCCCCATTTAAACAAAAAGATTTTTTTATAAATGGATTTTATGGAACTAAGTCTGCCGAGTAAAAATTTTTCACAAAAATGTTTGTGTTTACATTCTACAACGAGTTAAAATAATTTCATTCTATGTACAACTATTTGGATATTTTTGTACTTTTAAAGATTATTACGGGAGAAATCGGGTTTTTCAGGGGGCGAAAGGTATTTTTTTGAAAATTAGAAAAAGAAAGAAATAAATAAACATCTAATACTGTTTCTCTAATATCGTTTAATCACATCTAGGAAAAAAAATTTCTCAAGAAAACAACAAAAAACAAATCGGTTTGAACAGTTTTTTGAAAATCCTTTATTGATAATTATATCGTTCTTTGAACCAGAAAATTTGTAAAAAACTCTTTTTTTGTACAATGACATAAAAAGGTCATTCGCTAAAAATTCTTTGGGAAAAGTAAAACATTTCCTTATTATTACATAAATTTTTTTAAAATTTGATACACTGATACATGATTCTGAAAAGCCCCCGGGAAATTTTTTAAATTTTTTAATTCATTGGGTAATAAGAACCGTTTAAATTTTACTCTGATTTTTTTTTACATTCAAACTATCAAATTTTTTGAAGGATTTTTCTCTTGATTATTCGTTTTCTTTTTAAAACCTATATAACGAACTTGGGATTGAAGATATTTCTAAAATATTTGTGATATCGAAAAAATAAGTTTTTTCCGGAAAAACCTTTTGTTCAAAACATTGCCAATCGAAAATTAAACATAATGTTTTGACTTTTGTAATTTCATCAATTAACCTAATTTTTCTGTGGTTTTATAATCAATCATTGGAACTCTAATAAAAAAATCTGTAATTTTATTTTTTTCCTTCAACAGGGGTAACATTTCCATTTTTGTCTTTTAGAATCACATCATCGTCTTCTGCTCTAAAAAACTTAGATAAAATCCTCCTTTATAGTTCGGAAATAGTAACATTTCAAAAAACCTAAACCAAAAGAGATAAAATTTCCCGCTCTTCAAAAACCCAATTTTAAAAAATTATTCAAAGCCCTTAAATTTTAGAAATAACATCACTTTTTGAATACGAAATAGTTCCTTTTAAATTTTGGGTTAAAATTTGGGCCACAGTTTCGACTTCTTTTATCAATTTATTGTGTTTTCTTACTTTAATCTTGAAAAAAAAAAACGGGTTTAAAAAAACGTTTTAAACTAACATTATCAGTTCCAAGATATGCTTACCATTTGTTTTTTTAAAGTTCCAGAAATATAAAACTGGAAGTTAGACAGCAAAAAGTTATCTCCAAAATCAAAATTAAACTCAGTTCTTTTATTCGGTTCATCAAAAGTGTTTTTTTTAATTGGGTAAAATTTTTTTAAACTCCGCCCTTTCAATATCCTAGCATATTTTCTGTAGTCCGCCATTTAAAAGAAAAATTTAGAATTTTAAACTCTGAAAGAAAGATATAAATTTTTTATCGATTAATGTACTTTTTAAAAAAAGATATAAATTTTTGGGAAAATAAATAAAAAGATTAGATCTTTTTTAAAGACTACTTGTCATATTCAGGGGTTTTCTTCCTTAAATTTTTCAATTTCGGCCACATATTTCAATAAAATCTGCACAGGATAGTAACCGCATCTATAAAAATTTTTTCCAAAACAACTGTTTTTTATTTCATCCAAAAACTTTATAAATCAATGTTGAAAGGCAAAGAACAGACATATGATTTTTAATTGATAATGTATTTTTCTTGAATGAAATCTGGGGACAGATTTTGATATTAGCAATGTTATACCAATTCAATTTGTTTACAAAAATCTCCATATCTTCGGTAATTCTATTTTTGGAAATATCACCCCCTTTTCTTTTTAAAATTTCTTTTTTTCGTGTTGCTTTAAATAAAAAGACGAAAGCACTGTAAAGTCCCCCATCTCTTTTATTAAAAAAAATTTAAATTTTTTAAAAATTGGCTCTTTTTGCGTTACATTCAGCACTTTTCCCAGAAATTTTTTTAACTCCCTTGATTTTTTGCATAGTATTTTATTCATTTGTTGCATTTTTTTCTTTACATCTCCCCACAGTTATGAGCGCCATTTATTAAGGAAAATTAGTATTTTGGGCCCCTAACTTTTAAATCGTTTATCAAATTTTCAAGAATTATTTTAAAGTTTTTCCTCAAATTTTATTAATTTTTTCTTCTAATTTTTAAAATTTTGACAGTTTAAATCATTGTATTCAACAAATTTATCCCAAATTTTCCCAAAAGTTTTGTGGGCATCAAAACTAAACTTATCAAAAACTTTTTTAAATTTAGTAAGTTTTTTCATTTTTCCCAACATCGTCTACTGATCTTTACTTCTTTCATCAATTTTTCATAGACTTCTGTTGTAAAATCTTTAACATGCTGTTTTGATTCTCATAATTTTGTTATAGTTCTTAAACTTTTAATAGGACTTCTAATTGAACATTACAAAACATAAATGGATTAATTCCTTTACTAACACTGCAATTCTTTTTTCCTTTAAAATCTAAGGCTTTTTTAACATTCGGGTCATGTAAATCAACAATTCGATGTTTTTGATAATTTTGAGGTTTTAAAAAATTTGTTTTTTAAAACAAAAACTCATTTTTGTAAATACCAGGTCGAACACCGACAATTCTTTTTTTATTAGCCAAACTAACTAATTTTTTTTAAATTTGATCGTTCAGAAATTTTTATCAGCTTTTTCGATAGAACTTTAAATTGGTAAAAAATTTTTTTACACCATCATCAATTCTTTTTCCAATGTTTTTTATTTTATCACAACTTCTTTTGAACTCATGAAATTTGAAAGTTTGTTATCATATTCTGCTTTAAAATCTTAATTCGACAGAAAACATATCGAATCTGGAAGGTTTTGTAATAAATTTTAAAAATTGTTATAAAAACTCATTTTCAAACTAAAAAAATTCAAACTATTATCTACATTTTGAAAAAATTTTGTTTTCCAAATACGTCAAAAAATATTTTGTGACCATATTTTTTAAAAGAAATAATTTTTAACAACTTCTTTAAAATTTTTTACCATCCTCAGTTATTCAAAACAAAAAAACAAAAATGACCACAAATTGGGGGATTTTTATCTTTTGAATTGAAATCATTGAGTAGACGCTTGATTTTTTTAAAATATTTAATAAATTCTATGGGTGGTTTGTCCTCAATTTCCCATACGAATCAAAATAACATGCATTCTTATCTTTTTATAAAAACAAATAAAATTGCGTTCCCTTTCCCCATAATCGGTCTAAAATTCAAAAATTCCACATTCAAATTTTTTATTTTTTCAGGTAATGTACTCTCATAAAGTTTCCCTCTAAAATGTTTAATATTTTTGCAGATTTCTTCCAAATTTCCCCCAATTTAAAGGGGTTTATTTCAAAATTTTTTTTAAGTTTGATTTCACGTAATTCAAAATTTTTTTATTAATCCAATCCGTAACATCTTCCCCCAAATCTTTTTCAACCAAATTTTTAAAAAGTTTCGAACAATAGGAATCACATCCCTTTTTTTAAAGTTGGGGCACTTTACGAACTAAGGAACAACATTTTTAACAACTGAATATTTTCTCCAAAATCTAAATAAATTTTCAAAAGTCCACCATTTTTAAAATTCTTCAATGATTATAAAAGAAAATTTTATTCTGGTTCCTTTTTCGTTTTTCTTTTTTTTTCGAGTTTATTGTATTGTCTTTTGTTAAAAATATCTTATCTTCGCCATTTTTTTTGTTGATCTATTTTAAAAATTTAATACTAACGGGTATTTTCTTCTTAAAAGCGGATTTATTTTTTTTTTTGATTTTTGCTGAAATTTCGTTCACCTCCATTTTATAGTTAAAAATTTTAAAGTTCTCTTTGATTCCCCTTTCCCAGTTTTCTTTTAAAAAAACATTGCCCAGCTGTTGGAAGCGCAACAAATCTTTCACCAAAACTAGCATTTTTGATAAAAATCTTTCCTTTGCCTTACTGCAAAATTTTATCTGCGATATGTCTGGAATTGTGTCTCTATTTTTTTGCATAAAAAATACGTGTTCCAAGCAGCTTGATAAAATTTTTTATCCCAGTATCTCTTTTTTTTAGTCTTTTTCGAGTTTTGTGCCAGGCCCCAGATACTGATATTGGATGTTTTCAAAAGGAAAATTTGTTGATAAATCATTAAAAAGCCGCTACCTTAAATCATGATGAATTTATTGCCGGCAAAATCGTTTTAAATATTAATTTCCCATCAGGTTTTTCAACATTTCATAAAGTTTGTTCGAAATAAAATTTTTAAATCGCTTTTTTTTTTCGTTAAAAAAAAATTGTTTTTTCCCACCTTTTCTTGACAAAAAATATAATTAATAATTCCATCGAGTTTTGTCAAATCGTCGATTATCTGTATCATCTTATTATCACTTATTTTCTTATACCAATCCTTCGATTCGTTTTTTTTCCCAAAATTTGGGTTTTAAATTTAATTTTAAAATTTTTTTTTACCTTTACTTGACTTAGGTTTTGTAGATGGATCATTTTTTTTGTAAAATTTTCAGTTTCCCCAAAAAAATTTTTGTATACTTTTTCAAATCTTCTTTAGAATATAAATTATCTTTTGGAGCGTCATAGTCTTTAATAATCTCCATAAACCTTGAGTTCCTTATATGTTTTTTCATTAATAATGATATCATTTTGTTTAAAATTTACGGGCAAATTCCAATCAAAATTTTCTTTTTTCATCCCTACAAAACCAAATTTTTCATCCTTGCTCTAGGGGAAAGGGAATTTTCTAACCAATTTTCCCCAAATTTTTAATCCGCTTCCAGGGCTTATGGTTCCAAATTTTAATTCTTAATTTGGGCTAAATGGGTTGACGATGGTAATTTTGGCAAATTTAAACTAAAATTTTGGTATCGAAAAAACGCAAATTGTCGCAACTGGAAACCCCAAATTTTCAAAATTTTTTTATCGCTTTAAAAAAAATTTTCAATTTTTCCCTCAACATTTTTTTTTGCGATTTACAGGTTTATAAATTTTTTGAATAAATTTTTGTTTTTTTTTCATCAATTCAACTGTTCTTTAATTCTTTGATTAATTTCTTTTCGATTTGTCAAGTTTTTTCCCTTTCTTCAAAGTTACGTTCACCATTAATTAGAAAAATTTTGAAACGTGAACGTGGAACGTATAACGGAACGTGGAACGTAAAAACTGAACACGAACCGTGAAACACGACGGAACCGTAAACCAACGTAAAACATGAACGGAACGTGGGCGGAACGATTTACCTTTTTTTTCGCTGTTTCATAATGTAAATAAAAAGTAAAGATAATGTAAAATAATTTAAAAAATTTTTTATCAATTAACCACGACACATTTATATTAAAAAATTTATTCAAATATTTACCATTTTTGGCTTCAAAGTTAGATTTAAAAGTTAAAACCCCTTAGTCTTTCCAAAAATTTTTACATAGCTCATTAAATTGGTTAAACTATATCAATCCAATAATTGTTGTAAATTTTTCTCGAATAGTGATCATCTTGCTTAAAAAAAACACAAATATTCAAATTATTTCTAAATAACTTGTTTTCAACCTTTGAAAAAGCATTGGGAAAGATGATACAAGATAGTTTTTGTGACGAGACATTACAAATATTCCTTAATACGCCTTTATTTTCTAAAATCAATCATGAAACGATTAAAGAATTTTGTTTACACTCGCTTAATGGAACTATGTCCTAAAGGCTTTAAAAAAAAGAATTTTCTTACTTAATTTTTTTCTTCTCAAGGTTTTAAAATCTTTTTGTAATTTTTAAAGCGCCCTGTTCTAAGATTTACTAAAAACATACAAATTGGAAAAAGGAATAAACCTATTGAAATAAAATTAAATAATAAAGTTGTTTTTCCACACCACTTGAACCAACAATTAAAAAATCTAAAGGTTGATCTTTCTTTTTTTTCTCAAACGTTTGAAGTTTATCTGATCTTTTTGCTTTAAAAAAATTTTCCTTTTAAATAGCAAAAATGAAGCTATTCATTGCTTCAGAAAGCTCAAAATTTAGTTTTAAAATTTGGGAACCTATAACTTAGGGGAAAATCAAATTTTTTTACGTTTTAAAACGGTTTTTTTTTCGACAATTTTGTAAAAATATTAGTTAAAGTTCTCCTTTTTTGTAAGGATTTGTGAGAAAAAATAAAAAAATTTTAGGTTTAAAAAGGTTTTATCCCCTTCGTCAAAAAAAAAATTCCCTTAAAAAATTATCTAAAAACATTAAAAAATCAGTTTAAAATTTTTTAAAACTTTGACGAAAAAAGTTTGAAATGAAAAAAAAAATTACTTTAAATAAAATTTCAAAAAAAATCACCGTAAAAATTGTTTCAAAAATTTTTGTAGATTTATTTTTTTGTTCAAAAAATATTGACCCAAATGGGGTATATTTGGGAAAATAAAACCCAAAATTTAGACCTTTCGTGTAATTGAAGTGCACTGAATCTCGTTAAACCTAGTTTTGAAATCAAGAACTTTTAAAAAAAAATCTAAAATTTTGTACACTTTTCCCCCCAAAGTTGCTTATGGATCAAAAATCGTAAAAACCCCGAATGAAATTGTTTATATTCCAATTAAAAAAAAATTTAAAAAGAATTAAAAAAAATTTTTCTAACTGAACAAGACTCTGAGGGAAATTTTTAAATAATGGAGAAAAAACAACAATATTTTAAGATTGTCAAAGAAGATAATCAAGGGGGGAAACAATCGTTCTTACCTTCAAACTTTCAAAAAAAAACCGTTTTTTACAATGATCGGATTTTACACTCAAAAAAAAAAATTACTAAAAATTTTCTTTTCTACTAAATGGAGCGTTGTAGATCTAATAAATAATCAACCCCAAATTCAAAAATACAAAAATTTTTAAACGTTTGTTGACGAAATAACGAAATTTGGTTTTCAAAGAAAAGATTTTTGAAAGAAATTTTAGAATATAAAAAAACACATGCAAGCTATCATAAATAAGTCAAAATGCGATAAAACAACTTTGAATGTATAAATTACAGGAGCTACCAAAACCCCCGAGAAAATTTTCAAAAACATACTATTTTCTTTAATAAATCTGGTTTATATTTTTAAAATTTTGAGATCTAATAACCCAAAAATCGAAATTGTTTAAAAAATGGGTTACAAAAAAAGTTTTTTCCAAAATATTTGTAAAAATTTTGGGAGTACAAATTGAAAAAAAGATTTAAAAATTTTGAGGAAAAAAGTTAAACACTTTCAATTAAAGTTTAAATAAAAACGGAAATAACGCAAAACAAAGTGTAAAAAATTTTACTTAATGAAAACCAACCCTTTTTTGTAAAGATTTTGCTAAGAAAAAACACCATGTTTTTGTATTAATTAAGAAGAATTTCACATGGGGAATACCCTTTTACGTTTTTCAGAGCCAAAAAAAAAAAAAAAAATACCGAAAAGATTGAAAGAACTTGAAATGATTACCCGAAATGGAAAAATTTTTAAAAGGTGATCCAAATAGTATTTAAAAATATACAACCAAATGAAAGAATCTTTGAATATTTATACAACGGAAATAATTTTACTACAAATATGGGAAATCTCGACTGATTTTTTAAAAAATTAAATTACACGATGAAAATGTTTCTAAATTTTACTAAAAACTCTCGATTTTTTATATTTTGTTGTAAATGTTTAGCAAACAGGTACCATTGTAAAATTTTTTTTTCATATCACGGGCTTTTCGTTTTTTATAATTTTCCCGCTGAAAATTTTTTTAGCACAATCTTTGCAAAAAGCATTTTTTTCTATCTTTACTATACTGCCAGTTATTAAATTCAGAAATTTTTTTATTTTTTTACAAAAGTAACACTTTTTCTCTTCTAAAGTTAATTTGTCCATTTTATTATTAATTCCTTACAATAACATCTTTTCTATCTTTTCCTTATAAAATTCTTGACATTTTGTACATTTCTTTGAGACTCCTTTATATAAAAAAATTATTACAAAATGAAAATGTAAACTCTCGACTTATGATTTTTGGGTTTGTAAATGTTTAGCAAAACTGGGTAACCATTGAAAAGTTTTTCCCCACATTCGCAATGAGTCGGTTTATTTTGCTTTCTGGGGAAATTTCTTCTAGCAAAATCCTTCAAAAGCTTGTTTTTTTTTTTTACTAAATCCAGTTTGAAATCTGAAATATTTTTTAATTTCTTTACAAATACAACATTCTTTCTCTTCTAAAAGAATTTTTCTTTTTTTTTCGTATAATTCCCTCAAACCTCGAACAACCCACTACCCAATCCCCCACCAAAAAAACCCCCAAAATCCAAAAATTTTTGACCCCCCCCCCCCCCCCCCCCCCCGTACATTTTTTTGAGACTCCAATATGAAAAAAATTTTAAAACTTTGACTTTCTCAATTCAATTCAAAAACTTTCCGGTTTTTTCTTCTTTTTTTTTAAATCTTTTTTACTAAAGTTACAGGGTCTTGTTATTTTAAATTTTATAAATCACAAAGATTTCTCTTGACCAATTGTTCTTTATTTGTTCGAAATGTTTGTTTTTAAATAACAATTCTTACATGATCATTGATTTTTAAAATTTAGTTTTCGTGTGAATTTCTGGGGGGAACATACTTAAAAACCGACTTAAAAACTCTTTTTCTGCATCTTTTCTACGCTTTAGGCTTCATTTTGATGTGCTATGAACATATCTTTATATTTTTTTACGATTTTTTAAAAGAATACGATCCTTTAAAGTTTTTATTAATCTCAAAAAAGACCCTTCATTTTTTCATTTTGAGTTATTTTTTCTCTCTACAAAACTTGATTTCTCTTCGTTTTCAGTATGAAAAAAACTTAAAGTGTTTTTCTAAAAATTTCGTTAAATTTTTTATTTTTAACTCTAAACCCTGATCTGTATGAAGTAGATTTGGTGGTTTGTGATTGATCTTTTTCGCTCCCCTTTCAATCCTTTTGAAGGGTTTTGAAACATCTTTACCGTTTTTTTTTTTTTGATAGCTCTTGACCAAGCATATTTTTTAGAAAGTACAAAACCCTTTAACATATACTTGAATCCTTCATTTTTTCCGAATAGTTTAAAATTTTTACTAAAACTGCTGCCCATAAAAACTCAATTCCTAAAGTTTAAATTTTTTTTCTTTTTAAACTTTTTGTACGTGCATGAATTTTTTAGCTTCATCCTATTTCTTCTTTTTCTTCAATTCTTTCTTTACTGTTTTTCATAAGGATTCTTATAAATTTACTCTTTTTTGTCTTACATTTTGAAAATTTTGCTGCAATTTTTTTTACAATCCGTTTTGAGTTTGAACAATCTTAGAATCAAATTTTTTCGTTTTCTTTTTACATTGTGACAGGAATTAAAACATCTTCCCTTTTCATATCAAAGTTTCCAATTTTGTTTAATCTTCTAAAATACTGTTTTTAATTTCGCCTTTATATCCATACGGTACTGTACGACTTATTTTCTGGGCAATTCTCTTATACTTTACGTTCGTGCCCGTTTTTTTTATGGTAACTGTGTACAAATCATGTTTATAGCTTTTGGGTTACTGTCATCTCCCAAATTCTTCTTTATCTTTGAAAAAAAAACATCTTTCAAGTTTCGATATTTTTGTTTTATTTACAAGCTTCTTTTTAATTTCCTTACACCAACGGATTTTTTGTCTAGATACTTTTACGAGTACATTTTCGATCTCAAACCCCAAAAATTCTTCTAAAACTTCGCTATTTACTCATCTTTGAA
>NW_025785563.1:0-13987 GCF_021130785.1 Homalodisca vitripennis
CAAGTTACAGGCTAACAAAACCCAATATAGGGGTTTCAAAATTTGGATCCTGATTTTTTCTTTTTTGGTCGTTTTTTTCCTGCCCCATATTGATTTGGTTTTACATGTTAAGTTTTTTATTAATTGTAAATTGGTTCACAATTTTATACCCCGTTTTTTTTCTTAAGATGAGAAAACGTGTTTATTGATTGACAAGTTAAGGGGTGTGGTTGGGATTTATTTTTTTTCGTCGATAGTCCGTCGTCCGGTCATTCCATTAGAAGTAGTCGATTTGAGGTTAGGGAACCTCCTCTACTTTCGGTGGTCAGTGCGAGTTATGCCGGAGCTCCGAAGTGACCAGCTGCAGCGTCTGGGCGGACGAGACTGACGAAGAACGCGTCTCTTCTGGGGTGGCGCGATGACGCGCCCGGCTGGGCGGGCCTACTTATACAGGCCGATCCGGCAGAGGGAGGACAGAGAGTTTTTTTTGCTTAGTCTATCGTCTGGAGGTGAAGCCAATTCGAGGAGAAGAGTTTTTTCCCCGCTTTGGGCGGACAGTCGTTTATGAAGTCTGAAGGTCCGAGTCGAGGAAAAGCGAGAGCCGCTGTAGCGAGAGACAACGCGTGCTGCATATATCGTTCCTTTTGGTGAGTCAACACCCCGAATTGTAATGCAATTAAAGGGGAATTTAAAAACAGTACGAATATTGAATGTTTAATATAAAACCTAGTGCTGATTTTCGTTAACCTTGAATTCTACGGAATCATCGTGAAAAATTTTAATAACTCAGTGCGTAGGATAGGGTTATTTGCGGGTTAAGTGGCCCAGTAGCGTATCTAATCATTAATAGGTTACACTAACGGCCTATATCACTACCTATCCTAGTGTTTGTGCAAACGCGTATTTTCATCCTAACAGCCGCAAAGGGTTTGTGATCCTATTCCAAAAATTTGATAATTCTGTGCGTAGGATAGGTTAAGACCACCATGTGGTTATCTCGTTTAGTGACAGTAGAGTATCCAATTAAAATATAGGTTCTAATTACCTTGTCACTATACCCTGTCCTGAGTTTGCAAACGCGTATTTTGCATCCTGTAAGCCCGCATAGTTCGCCGTTGTTATCCCTGTCCTAAAATTATAAATATCGGTCGGTAGGAAAGGTTAACAGCAGCTTATAGGTGTATTGGCGGTTAGTGACAGTAGTGTGTATATTCACTGTAGGTTTCTGCTACCCTTTCACTACCTGTCCTAAGTTTGCAAAACGCGGTATTTTGCATCCTATAAAAAGCCCGGCGTAGCGGTTGTTGTTATCTTCGCTGTTCCTAAAATTACTAAATCGGTGCGTGTAGGGATATATTGAAAACAGCAGCTTTATAGGTTATTGCGGTTGTGACAGGTAGTGTGTATTTCACTGTAGCGTTCTACTACCGGGGGCTTCACTAACCTGACCCTAGTTTTGCAAAAACGAATATTTTCATCCTATAAAGCCCGCGTAGCGGCTTGTGTGTCCTGTTCCTAAAATTTTGAATAATTCGGTGCATAAGATAAGTTAGGGTGTATGTACTGCTTGGTCAATCCACTAAGAAGATATGCATATATAAACCTTTTCTATAAGCTCATGATAAATATATTTTGCTTACTTTAAGTCGTGGTAGGGGCCTAATAGCCTAAGCTCAGAAGTCTCTCTATTGATCAAACGACCAGGATAGGCGGGAACTTAATTTAGGCTATCTAGGTAACAGCCTTTGTTTACAGATAAATTTATTCCATTGGCCTTAATAAGTACCCTGTTAATTCTTTCTCAGCCCGGTTGTTCTAAATAATATTTTGTTTGTGGGCCCCTGTATAATCGCATAAGTCTGTTATTTCCTACTTCGAAGAGTATGTTTCAAAGTGAATGTTAGTTTGTTAGGGGCGGTATGCAGGTGTGGGAGTTGGGGGGGGAGGGGGTTGGGGGTGGGCGGAGAAGCTTTTTAGAAATGCATGTTTAATTATTAGGCGAGTATTTGAATACTAAGGGCCTTATTAAAGAGGAAAATAGGTACACACACGAAATACCTGTATTATTGCTGAACTAGGATACTTGTATTAAAATAACCTAAATTATATTGTGTTGAAAAGGGATTTAGCTTGCTTGCAAGGAGTGAGGGAAATAACACAAGAAGTATCCCTTAGAACATTTTGCTTTCCAGCTTTAACTTATAGAACTTATACGTTAACGTTAGTCCTTGTTAGTATAGAGAAGGAATCCCTTTTTTGGTTTAATATGATTTAATATTTTATTTTTGGATACTATAAATTCAAACAAAACCTCAGCTTAACACAGCACAACAACACACTGAGGAGAGAAGAAAACTAGCAGACGATACTGAGAAGGCGGGGGGCGAGGGTTCGAGCCAGCGGCTGTGGAATTTATAGTATCTCGCGGGACCACCGATATTAAAAATTCTGTTTTTCTCCTTCACGGCAACAAAATTTAAAAAATTTTTTTCAATAGTCGTCACGTTAACAATAGGATTTATTTCTAAACGTCATCATATTAGAACGGAGGCATTGACAATTCTAAATCGATCGATGTTTATTTTACGTAAAAACGCGAAGACATAGAACAGAAAACAGTGATGTATCGTTCTATTGAGGAGTGCGAATAACTGAATTCGCTCTGAACGAGTCCCTGAAATTTTCTGTTCACTCACTTTAAAAACCCTTGTGTATCATTTCGATCTCTACCAGCGTAACGGGTGAGGGCGCGGGGTAAGATAAAATAGCTACTAGTTGTCGATATGCACCAGAAACCTCGATGGTGGAATATAACGCCAGCGACGACAGCAACTTGTATCAGGGCAGACGATAGTTAAAAAGCGAATTTTTTCAACCGAAACACGCTCCATAATACCAAAGAAAATTAATGAGAACGTTGGCCTCACATCCAATCAGTTTGCTCGCTATAAAATGTATTACATACTACTTTAGCTGCGTTTCTGAGTCAAAGGGGTTTTTAAATTGTTCTCGATTGTGGAGTTAAAGAATTACAGGGGTTTTAATTAATGAAGTTCCTTACAGATATAGAGTGTATTTTATTGAATTGTTTTAATACAATATTGTTTTTTTAAAAGTAAAATTATATAGAAAATTGCAATCCATATGGTGGCTTTCTATCCAACTTTAGTAATTTATGTAACAACGTGTTTTATAAGCTGAAAGATTATTTTGGGCAATAGGCATGTTTAAATTGGTTTTTTTTTTATAACCAAGCTGATAAAAAAAATTCATGCTTTGGTCTAATTCAAAAGTTTTTATGTCAACGGGTTACTCATATAGCCGTTCAAGATTTCACAACAACCATTAGTAAAATTTAGATAACGGCCTTGTATTAATTTGGGCACAAAGGTAGGAAACAGATTACTGCAGATATTAACTGAATACATTGTGAACGTAAATGACTACTGACGCAGCAACGTTTATAGCTATGAAACAATTACCTCGTCTTGCTAATGTAAATTTTTCCCCTTCGTAAAAAAAAAATTAAAGATTTAATCTCCACGTATAAAACTCAACTTGATGTAAATGTAGTGTATGTCTCTACAATTGTAAATAATGTGTGTGTTACCTGTCAAGCGTTGATTTGTGTCAAGCGAAAGGTTGTGGTGTATTTAATATATTTTGCCTTTCTCCTCAGATCGATTGAAGACATTTTTACATACAAATCATCAACTGCCATCAAAGTGTCCCCCCCTGGGTCCACAACAAAACGGTTGGTAAGGGTTCAATTTTATACCCCGTTTTTTTTTTTAAATATAGAAAATGTTTATTTTGAAAGTAGATGTGGTCGATTTATTTTCATCGATAGTCGTTGCGTTCGTCGCCTTCCCATTAGAAGGAGTTGATTTGAGTTCGGGAACCCCTCTTTAGCCTCGGAGCAGTGCAGTAGCCGGATCTCCGATGTGGCCGCTGGCTGGCGGCGTCTCCGACAGACGTGACGAAAACGCGTTTCTGCGCATGAACCTGCTTGGCGGTCTACTTATACAGAGCCGACCCGACAAGGGGACAGAGAGTATTTGCTTGCTTGACGAACCGTCGTGGTTAAGTGTCGATTACGAGGAGGAGAGTTTTTGCTTGCTAACGTCGTGGAGTGAAGTCAATTCGAGGAGAAGAGATTTTTTTGCTTGGCGGACGTCGGTTTGTGAAGTCGAGTAGAGGATAGAAGCCCTGTACGAGAGAATACCATACGGCATAATCATATTTTGGAGTAAGTCACCCCCCGGAATTGTAATCATGAAGGGAATATTAAAAAGAGATAACTATATCTAACGATGAAGGTTAAATCTAAAAATTTGCACTGATTTCGTTAAACTTGAATCTTTGAAAAATAAATAAATTCGGTGCGGAAGGAAATAGGTTCAGACCAGCTTAATAGGTTAATTCTCGTTTAGTGATTAGTAGTGTATGTCTATTTTAAAATAGGTTTCTATTAATAACCCTTCCACTACCTTTCCTAGTTTGCAAACGGCATATTTTTGCATCCTGTAAGGGCCGCGTAGGCCTTGTTTAACCTATTCCTAAAATTAATAATTCGGTGCGGATGATAGGTTAGCAGCAGCTTATAGGGTTATTGCGGTTAGTGACAGTAGTGTATTATTCACTAAATGTTCTATTACCTTTTCAACTCCTTTCCTATCTGCAAACGCATAATTTTGCATCCTATAACCTGCCATAGGTTTGTTATCCTTATTCTTAAAAGTAAATAGTAGTGGTGCATAGAGATAAGTTAGGTGTATGTACCTGGTCAATCTAACTAGATATAGCCTATAATAAACCTTTCTTTCTATAGCCTCACGATAAAATATATAGTATATACTGTAAGTTCCCGTTTAGGCGGCCTAATAGCCATTAAGCTTAAAGCTATTGATCAACGCCAGGATCAGGCTGGGAACTTAATTAGGCATCTAGGTTTAATATTTATAATCTAGGTCTTGTTTACAAATAATTATTCATTGGCTTAATAAAACCTTCTGAATTCTCAGACCCGGTTTTCCTGAATATTTTGTTTAGTACCCTGTAAACCGTATAAGCTTTCTTCTTACTTCGAACAGTCAGTTTCAAAGTGAATATTTAGGTTTTAGGTTATAACAAACGATTAATGCTTGTTAATGTATTAATAGATTAGGATACTAAGTTCTAAAGAGGAGAAAATATTACACACGAAATTCCTGTATTATATTTGAACTAGGATACTTGTATTAATAAACCTAAATATATTTTGCTTGAAGGAAATTTTAGGGCTGCTCTTCACAGGGAGGGATATAACTCAGAGACTCCCATAGAAATTTTGCTTCCAGCTAAAAGCAGTATAAACGTTATACGTTAAACGTTAGTCTTGTTAGTATAGAGAAGGAATTTGTTTGGGGGTTTGATTATATTTTAATATTTTGTTTTGATATTTGGTAAATCAAAAACATAACCTCAAGCTTAACAAAAACAGCACAACACCACACTGAAGAAAGGAAAGAAACGAAAAATAAAGATCCTGGTATAAAGATCTCGGCGGACCATCGATATTAAATCTGTTTTCCCCTCAGCCCCCCCTCTACGCACGAAATAATTGCCCAAATAGATCGTCGTTTATAATAGGATTTATTTCTAAAAAAACGTCACGCATTTTAGAACGGGGCATTGACATTCAAATTTAACATTTATTTACGCAAAATCGCGAAAAACATAGAACAAAAAAAAACTGTGAAGGTAAATCGTTCTATTCTATTGAAGAGTGCGAATAAACTGAATTCGGCCTCTGAACGAGATCTGAAGATTTTCTGTTCATCTTACGTTTAAAAACCTCGATATAATCTCGATCTCCTCCAGCGCATAGTGAGGGTGCTGGGTAAGATAAAAATATAAGGCTATATCAACAACTCTGGAATAGTTAGACCCGCACGACCTGCAACATCAGGTCAGAGACAAAAAAAAGCGTTTATAACCAAAACATCCTCATACGGTCCTCCAAAACATTTGTTTTCACAACTGACTCGGTGAAATTTGTCTGCGTATAGTCTGGTTGAAGGATGGGGCGTAGCTTTCTTCCTCGTGATTATCAACTGCCATCAAAGTGTCCCTGTCCACACGGTCCCTCGAAACATTTTTTTCCCACAACTCTGACCAGCGGTGTAATAGTCTGCGTAATAGTCTGGTTGAAGGTGGCGTAGCTTTCTCGTGCTATCAACTGCCATCAAAGTGTCCCCCTGGTCACGAGACGGGTTCTCTCCGAAACATTTGTTTTTCCCCACAAAATTACTGGACCGGTGTAATAGTACTGCGTATAGTCCTAGTTGCAAGGTGGCGTAGGGCTTTCCCCTCGTGATTATCAACTGCCGATCCAAACGAGTGTCCCTTGTCGACAAGACCGGTCTTCAAAACATTGTTTTCACAACTGACCGGTGTAAATTGTCTGCGGATAGTTTAGTTGAAGGTGGCGGTAGCTTTCTCGTACATTATCAAACTGCCATCAAAGGTGGGCCCTGGTCCACGGTCGTCCAAAACATTGGAGCTTTCCAACGAGAAATGACCGGGGCGTAATTTTCTGCTTATAGGTTTAGTTGAAGCTGGCGTAGCTTTCTCCGTAATTATTCAACTGCATCAAAGTGGCGCCCTGGTCCACACGGTCTTCTAAAACATTGTTTTTCCACCAACTGACCGGTTGTACTTGTCTGCGGAGTAGTTTAGTTTGGAAGCTGGAGTGGGCAGCTTTCCTCGTAATTATCAACTGCCATCAAAGTGGCCCCTGGTCACGGTCCTGCCAACAACATTGCTGTTCCACAAGACTAGACCGTGCGTAATTGTTCTGCTTATAGTTTAGTTGAATCTGGCGTCAGGCTTTCACGTAATTTATCAACTGCATCAAAGTGGCCTCTGGTCACAACGTGTCCTTCAAACCATTGGTTTTCACAACTGACCGGTTGTAAATTGTCTGCGGATAGGTTTAGTTGAAGGGAGGCGGTTAGGCCTTTTCTACGTAATTATCAACTGCCCATCAAATGTGGCCCTGGTCACAGCGGTCTCCAAAACATTGCTTTCCCACGAACTGACCAGGGCGGTAAAATTTTCTGCTTAATAGTTTAGTTGGAAGCTGGTGCAAGCTTTACTTCGTAATTATCAACTGCAAACAAAAGTGGCCCCTGGTCACTACGGTCATTCAAACATTGTTTTCACAACTGACCGCGCGTACATTTGTCTAGCTTATGAGTTTAGTATGAAGGCTGGTGTGGCAAGCTTTCCTCGTAATTTATCAAACTGCCATCAAAGTGTCCCTGGGTTCACACTGGTCCTCGTGAAACATTGTTTTCACAACTGACCGGTGTAATAGTCTGCGTAATAGTCTGGTTTAAGGTGGCGTAGCTTTCCCTCGTGATTATCAACTGCATCAAAGTGGGGCCCTGTTCACGGTCCTCAAAACATTGCTATACCAACCCCCACAATGACCGGCGTAATTTTCTGTCTTATAGTTTAGTTGAAGCTGGTGCAGCTTTTGCCTCGTAATTATCAACTGCAATCGCAAAGTGGCCCTGGTCACAGACACGGTCTTCAAACAGTTGTTTTCCAGCCAACTGACCCGGCGTAATTTTCTGCTTATAGTTTTAGTTGAAGCTGGGCGTAGCTTTCTGTTAAATAACAACTGCCATCAAAGTGGCCCTGGTCCCGGTCTCCAAAACATATGCTTTTTCACAAATGACCGGCGTAATTTATCTGCTTATAGTTTAGTTTTGTAAGCTGGCGTAGCTTTCTCGTAATTCATCAACTGCATCAAAGTGGCCCTGGTCACAACGACGGGTATAGCACAGGCGGGAGAGGAGAAAATACAGGGGGGGGAACGGGGGGTACGGGGTGGGGGGGGGGGAGGTGGGGTGTGTGGGGGAACAGGGCGTACGGCGGGCGGCGGGTGAGGTGGGGCGGTCTTTTCAAGGACAATGTTATTTTCCACAACTGACCGGTGTAATTGTTCTGGCGGAAAGTTTAGTTGAAGGTGGCGTAGCATTTCCCCTCGTAAATGATCAACTGCCATCAAAGAGGTGGTGCCCTGTTCACGGTCTGCGCAAACATTGCTTTCGCCCATGCAAATGACCCGGCGTAATTTTCTGCTTATAGTCTGGTTTAAGGTGGGGCGTTAGCTTTCTCTGTAATTATCAACTGCATCAAAGTGTCCTCCCAGGTCACCACGGTCTTCAAACATTGTTTTCACAACTGACCGGTGTAATTGTCCTGCGGGATAGTTTAGTTTGAATCTGGGGTGCAGCTTTTCCGCCTCGTAAATTATCAACTGCATCAAAGTGGGCCCTGGTCACACGGTCTTCAAAACATTGTTTTCACAACTGACCCGGCGTAATTTTCCATCTTATAGTTTAGTATGAAGCTGGTGCAGCCTTTCCCTCGTAATTATCAACCTGCATCAAAGTGGCCCCTGGTCACACGGTTTCCACGAAACATTGGTTTTTTTCACAACTGAACCGGGGGTGTAATAGTCTGCTGTAAAGACTGGTTGAAGGTGGCGTAGCTTTCCCTCGTGATTATCAACTGCCATCAAAGTGTCCCTGGTCACACCGGTCTCGAAACATTGTATTTTCCCCCCCAAAACTGAAAAAAAAACCGGGTGGTAATATAAGTCTGCGTATAGTCTAGTTGAAAGGTGGCGTAGCTTTTCTCGTGATTATCAATCTGCCATCAAAGTGGTTCCCTTGTCACACGGTCTTCCAAACATTGTTTGCCACAACTGACCGGTGTACTTGTCTGCGGATAGATTAGTTGAAGGTGGGCGTAAGCTTTCCTCGTAAATATCAACGTGCATCAAAGTGGCCCTGTTCCACACTGGTCTCCAAACATTTCATTCCCCCCTCCATTCCCCCCACAAATGAGTCCGGCGTAATTTTCTGCTTATTAGTTTTAGTTGAAGCTGGCGTAGCTTTCACGTAATTATCAACTACTGCCATCAAAGTGGTGCCCTGGTCACAACGGTCTTCGAAACATTGTTTTCAACAACTGACCGTATAATTGTCCTGCGGATAGTTTAGTTTGAAGCTGGTGCAGGCTTTCCCCGTAAATACTACAGCGCATCAAAGTGGCCCTGGTCACGGGCCACTCCGAAACATTGCTTTCACAAATGACCGGGCCGTAATTTTCTGCTTATAGTTTAGTTGAAGCAGGCGTAGCTTTCTCGAAATTATCCACTCTGCAATCAAAGTGGCCCTGTCACACGGTCTTCAAACATTGTTTTTCCCACAACTGAGACGCGTGTAATTGTCTGCGGGATAAGTTTAGTTTGAAGGTGGCGTAGCTTACCGTCGTACTTATCAACCTGCCATCAAAGTGGCCCTGGTCACACGGTCCTCCAAACATTGCTTTCCATACAATTAACCGGCGTAATTTGCTGCTTATAGTCTGGGATGAAGGGTGGCGTAGCTTTCTCGTAATTAACAACTGCATCAAAGTGTCCCCTTGGTCACAACGGTCTTCAAACATTGTTTTCCACATATGCACAACTGACCCGTGTAATTGTCTGCGGAATAGATTTAGGTTGAAGCTGGTGCAGCTTTCTCGTAATTATCAACTGCATCAAAGTGTGGCGCCTGGTCACACGGTTCCTCAAACATTGGTTTTCACAACTGACCGGCGTAATTTTTTCTGCTTATATAGTTTTTTAGTTGAAAGCTGGTGCAAGGCTTTCTCAGTAATTTTCAAACCGCATCAAAGTGGCCCTGTCACAACGGTCTTCGAAAACATGTTTTTTTCACAACTGACACCGGCGTAATTTTCTGCTTATCGTTTAGTTGAAGCTGGTGCAAGCTTTTCTCGTAATTATCAACTCACCCTGCCATCAAAGGTGGTTGTCCCTGGTCACACCGGTCTCGAAACATTGTTTTCCCACACATCTGACCGGTGGTAAAAGTCTGCGTATAGTCGGGGTGTTGAAGGTGGGTAGCTTTCTCGTGATTATCAACTGCATCAAAGTGGCCCCCCCCTGGGTCACGGTCTCCAAACATTGCTTTACCCCCCCACAAATGACCCGAGGCGTAATTTTTTCTTCTAAAGTTTAGTTGAAGCTTGTTGCAAAGGCTTTCCCTCGAAATAATCAAACTGCCAACAAAGTGGCCCCTGGTCACACGTCTTCAAACATTGTTTTCCAATGACCCGGGTAATTTTTTGCATAGTTTGTTTAAGTGGGGTGTTTCTCGTAATTATCAACTGCCCCCAGTGTTGTAGGTTTTTGTTTGTTTGGGTGTTTGTTGGTGTTGTTGGTGGTGAGCTTTTGGGGGTTTTAATGATTAAATGCCCCAGGTCAAAAAAAGTTTCCTTAACATTTTTTCCCCCTTTTTACCGCGTAATTTCCCTGCTTATTTTGGTAAAAGGGTTTTTAAAAAAATTTTTGTTTGGTAAAATTTAAACTGGGATCAAAAATTTCCGTCACAAAAGGTTTTCGGGGAAATTGTTTTTTCCAAACTTAACGGTTAAAAAAAATCTGTTTTTAATTCTGTGAATTTAACTTTTTATTAAAACTGCAAAAAAGTGCCTTTTTTTGGTCACAAAATGGGGCCTTAAACCATTGCCCTTTAAAATTTCCCCTTTTTTTTTTTCACCTTTTTAATTTAATTTTTTTTTGAATTTTGTTAATTTAAAACCCCATTTTAAAAATGGCCCCCTTACAGTTTGAAACATTTCTAAGTATTTTTTTGTTCATACATTTTTTAATAACAATTTTTTTGATTTTTTTTAAAAACACAAAAGGGACCTATATTGATATTTTTGGGATCTTTTTAAAATAATAGTAAAGTAGGTCGACGAATACTGAAATGTGTTTTTTTGACCCCCACCGGGATTAACACTTAGTCTTTACAAAGTTTGTTCGGTAAACGGAAAATTTTTTTTTTATTTTTTTTTTTTTTTTTTTTTGACGAGACGTTGTTACTGCTGTTAGGGGTCATCACAGGTATTTCATTACCAACAATCAAGTAACTGTTTCCCCAAATTTTAGGATAAAAAGTATTAGGGTTTTAAATACAGTATTAATAAAAAATTTTAATGTTTGTCAATTTTAATTTGAACATAAAATACATTGTTTCGAATGTACGGGCGGTGAATTTTTTGTTGGTGTAAATAATAAATCTTTTGGTCCTTTTTTTTTAAGTGTACTGTTAATACTAAATTTAAAGTACTTTATGTTTTTATTTGCATATAAAAATTTATAAATATCATAACTTTTAGCATTGTTACATGAAATTGCTTAAGGAAAAAAAAAATATATTTTATAAACTGGGAGTAGTTTAAACTTTTACTTTGTAAAAAACCCAAAAGGGTTTAGCAAAAGAAATGTTTTTGTTTGAATTTATATTGTTTGCTTAAAGATCAATTTTGCTTAGTAATTATGATTTTTTTCTTTTTCTTTTATTCCCTAGAAAAACCCTTCCCAACCAAAAGGTTGCGTTTTTTTTCCTTTTCAAAGTTTTTGGAAAAAATTCTTTAAAGATCATTTTAATTTTTTAAAAATTTTTTTACCCAAAAAAAACCCGTTTAAATACCCTTAAAAAAATTTTTTTCCCCCCCAAACCCAAAATTGAAAAAAAAAAGGGTTTTTTCCCCCATAAAATTTGGACAAATCAAACGGCTAGTACTGATAGGGTTTGCAACGGATATGAAAAACCCAAAGGGTACTTATTATTTTACACTAAATATTTTTTTAAATTTGCTTTCTGCAAACTGAGAGAATCAATTTAAAACCCAGCCAAAATTTTAAAACGGTTAAAAAACAAATTGGGTTTTCTTATCTACAAAAATTTAAATTTAAATTTAATTACTCTGATTTAACATTCACATTTTCATTTTTAAATTCTCTTAAAAAGGGGTAACAGATATTCAATAAAGGCCCTTTTTATAATCTAAAAAAGCCCAACAAGCACCATGATCTTTTAGGGCTACATGGGAAACAATAGAAAAATTTACGCAACCCAAAAAGACTAGGTACTTTGGCTGTCTAAATTGAGGGGACTACAATACTGACACGATACTAAGCACAGTGGGAAACCGAGTGTTCTACACATAATGAAAGGTATTGCATAAAAGGTTTAATTAAATCTGAATGTAAACTTAGTTTCTACTTCCCCTTTCCTTTTATTGCAGCGCCTGGTATCTATGGAAACTAATGTAATGAACAAGAATGTGAATGCATTATGAGGGAAATATTCCCCGAGAATGATTCCATCTTCTGACTTTACATCTTGCGTCTAACTTCATTACTAAGACAAAATAAAATTTATAAAGGGGGTGCAAAGCCAACCCTGGGTTTGACGTTTTAACACCAAACTCAGTAGGATGACACGGTTTCCCTTTATCTTGCCGTAGGGATGTAAAACTTTCCCCTATGATTGCCCGCCTGCTCACCCCCGTTCGCAAACAAAATGTCGAAATGAAGTGAGTCCAGAGATTTGAACTTTTTTATCTAACCACATTTTAAGGTTTTGTAGGGTTGGTTTAATTTAAGATTAAGGTTGTGACCCCTATTTTGGGGCAAGGGTTGCTGTGAGAGGATTTAATAATAGGTTTTGATTGCAGTACAAATACCCTCCAAAAGAAACCCAACCCCATTTATTTGTGACAACATTTCATTAAAAGGGTTAATTGATTTTCGTCAATCGAAAATATTAAGCACAAAACTTAATGTCTTAATACTTTGAAGACATATTTAATATTAAAAAATTTTTCATTACAATTTATTTTGAATTTAATTCAATTTTAACATTTACTAGTAATTTTTGTAGTGTTCAATAATAATGAGTTTCCCTGGACTAACATGAGAAACTTTCTTTAAAATAGCTAAACATTTACATGAATTTTTTATTTTCGAAATTGTGAACATTTAAATAGATATGGAATTGAAAAATTTTTAATGAACCCTAAAATATAAATAAGTTCTTAAAAATTAAATTACATTTTATTTTTTACATCACACTTTTAAAGCCTAGAGATATTTTTTCCGCACACGAACACAAACACCCCCAACTTCACTTTTTGAATTCCCGGCCCCCACTTCCACCTCTCCTCCTTTTTCTTCAGTTTTGATGTTCTTTCTCCGCCCCCAGCTCATTGACCACGCCTCTGCCAAATCTCTCCATCATAATTGGTGAGTAACAAAATTTTTCCCTATCAGCAAGGCGTCCCTTACATTTCGCCGGTTTTTACAAATAAGCAATTTTTCCCGTTTTTTTCACCATCGGCGTCCCGGGCGGATGTGCGTACTACTTACATCCGGAGATTTTTTCTCGAATTTCAATACAGACTTCCTTTTCCAAACAACTATCTGTACATCTAAATTTTATGAATTTTTTTTTACAAAAAAAACAAATGTCCCCCCCCCCCCCCCTTTCATTCCCCTGGCTTAATGACGATTTTTCCTACGAATCGTAACTTATATCTAATTAAGGTTATCCATTGGGTAGTCACGTTCATGTACTGTAGGGTTCAGAAATTTTAATTTTGATGTTATTAATGTGGAAAGAAGTAGAGGGCTATAAAAAGGGAAATAGTGTTATAAAAAAAGTCTAGGCTAATAAAAAGTACAAAATGATTTTCCCTGTTGTTTACTATGTTTTTGTCGTCGTGTTTTAGCTGGAAGTGGTTTGTCTTTGTAGATTGTGAACGAAGTAGTGGGTGTCCGATAAAAGGGCCAGTTTTCATCTAAGATTTCATGCAGGGGTTGGGGAAATTTTTGTCTTGTTTCTGATTCGAGGGGTAATATAGTTTTTAGATTGAAATTTTGACCAAGAAATGGGAAGAAGATGTGTTATTTTATAGTTGTCAGGGTTTTTTTGGAACCACATGGTATTACAGTGTTTATAAGTGTTAAATTTTCTTGGTGAAAAGAACATTCCCCAGGGGAGGATGATTTTTAGAGTTCCTGTGTTATTCGGTTTTTTGGGTGTAATGATGGGTCCCTTTTATGTGAGCATACTACTTTTTTAGTTTTTTTTTT
>NW_025785564.1:0-18858 GCF_021130785.1 Homalodisca vitripennis
TTGGCTTTTGGGTCGGTATAAGAAGTACTTAATCATTTTAAACTATTATCAATTTATAAAGATTAATTAGTAATGAGAATAAACAATTTTCTTTCCCGCGAAGGGGAAAATTATTTAACCCAACCTAAATGAAAGTGGAAGCACTGCCTGAAGTTTGTTTAAAGAAGGCTGTCTCTGGGTTACGAGCTTCCGTCACGGCGACCTAGAGTTTTAATGGGGCGATCAAGCCTTTCTTATTCTTTTTTTCTTTCTTAGCTACCAAAATGTAGCTGGTTCTCTGCTACCATATATGGGCATGGAAAACTCACAATAGTCTTTATTATTTAATTTATTTCACTTTCCACTGTTTTTATCGCACTTTTGAATGTTTTGAATAACCTTTACTATTTATTTCACTTTTTTCCACTGTATGTATTAGGCATTTAAACTGATTTGTTGGGGTGAGGTGTGGTTAATATTTTTTTTTTTTTTTTTTTTATTTCACTTTTCACACTGTTTTTCATTTCATGGGAAGGGGAAGTTAATTACCATTATCCACATTAATTGTTAGTATTTGCCTATAACCTGACTTTGTTTATCAAATCAAGTTGTTCCTGTAGTAATTCCAGTTAATTTACACACAGAGGGGGACAAGCTTATAGGAAAGGCTTTTAGGTTACAGTGGATCAATGGAAATGGTTGGGGCCCATCTGATCAGACTTTCTGTCACGGCCCTGAGGTCCTCCAGGCGACTTTCATACTCCGAAAAGGATTCAGACCCGAGGAAGATATAATACAAATTGTTTAGAAACCTGGAGAGTAGGTAACAAAATATGACCTCCAAGATAGTGTGAGGAAGAGTTCTATACTTTGAAGTAGTTTAGTAACACCCAATTGCCTTTATCAAATTGACCTATTTTATACTATTTAGGTACCTTACTATTTGCTTATAACAATACACGCCTAAGTCAAAACTTACCAAACAGCTCTTTTTGGAGATAGAATGGTGGCCTTACTTTCTTTTCCTTTAACAATGTTGTATTTAATGGTTCTCTGAAGTGCTTTATCATATGTTGGGCCTTCAACAGATTAGGTGCTGAAGACTTTCTTCTCACATTCAATGTACACTTGAGAAAGGGAAAAACATTTTTCAGTAAGTAAAGTAGCAGTTTATTCTGAATTAAAAGTTTTCCATTTACCTGTGTCATGGACCCCGTCTTAGCCTAATTATTGTGACTAAGTTTACTTCTTCCTATCTTAGCATTCTTAAAACCATGGGACCATAAGGAAGGTCTCCCGCCTGCAACATCCCTATACCCATTCTTGCTTTATTGCTTTGTTCTACTTCAGCTTTGTGTATAAGGAATTGTCCATTTTCACATTTTAAATGGCTGACAAAGTCAACCCATCGGATATAAGGACCAGATGCTTTGATTACTTTTCCTGTCTGAATTGCCTCTTTTCGCCATGCTTAAATCTACTATTTTCATTTGGTGGTAATACCCACATGACCAGGAACCCCACTGAAGTGTTATTATTTTCTTTTCTGAAGAAAGGACCTCCTCCACGATTTGGGGAATTGTAATGTTATCAATATAATCAAGTTTTACTGGCTGTTGTTGACTGCATGGATGGGCTGCACTTTTGAGTCAGAACAAATTAGTTAACTTTGTTACCTGGTTTGAAGATTCGCTATCTCCGATTGCTTTTCTTTATGGCGTAAAGTTCGGCTGTGTAGCTGGAAGCTAATTTTGGGTAAACTGGAATTTATAACTAAGATGATTAGGCCTACCTTGTTCAATAATACCAGCTGACTCCAGAAACCCTCTTGCAGTTTTCTCGATCCATCTGTGTAACTTTTTATGTAGTCTGAAAAATCCTCAATTTATTTGTTTCTTATAAATAATTTTTTGAAAGTGTTTCAGGAGGAATTTTCGGATTGATTTTGGATATTTTCCATCCGATTAATATCTACCCTGCAACATAAGGTTTAAAGTCCACAGCATAGGTAATATGGCTTCTCTCCAGACTGTCCCCAATTAGGTCTAGTTTCTTTGACACAGGTTTTGGATTTACTATCCTTTTCCTTACAGTACTTACTGATTTTTATAAATACAGTGGGTGTGGTCTTCTTGGCCCTAGTATTCGTAATGATGATTTGCTGCCCATTGACTTAAAATACTTTTAAATTTACATAAACTGGATGGGTTATGTTCAACAGTTACTTTGACAAAAATACTAAGTTCTTTCAGTTAACATCTTTTATCCTTCTGAGTCCTGCAAGTTGGGTACTGGCTGCTTCCCATTTGAAGAGCTAAAATTGGGGGTTGACGCTTCCATAGCACCCAATATATGCACCTGAGTAGCCCTGATTTTGTGAATAATGTCCTAGTTTATTCAAAAACACTATTTTGGTAAATGCCCCAAACAAAAAGCCACCATAAATCTAGTTTTAGCTGCTGATTATTTACTGCGAGTATACAAAAAAACCTTTTTAAAAGTAGGCTGAGTGGTGTATACACTCTAAAAAATTTTCCTTCCGCCAGGCCAGGTTGACCTTAAGGAAAATTGTCCTAGGGTCCTTAAGAGTTTTACTCACCAAACAGCTTAACATGTTGTTTTTAAAATTCAGTTTTTTTGTCAAAAATGATATCCCAAAAATTTTGAGGCCAATCCTCCAACCTGGGATACTTACATTATTTACCAGTCCAATATTTGGGTTTGTGTTGTCTGCCACTCTTTTCCTGCTATAAGATTTATTATTTGTGCAACTTATTTTACATTGATTGCCAGGGACAGGCAGTTGGACAGTACTGGGTAAGGACTAGAACAGGGCTTCTCGGCATCCGAGCATCAACACCGTCCAAAAACCGTGTACCACTACAGACCTAACTGTGAGATTCATCTGCATATAAAAAGGGTTGCGATCTCTTTTGGTAACTGAATTTCCCACATCAGGATATATAAAGTGAGAACAAGATTGGGCTGAGCACCACAACCTTGGGGGTATAGTCCTTTAGACTCAGTTAGACCTGGGTGAAGTGGTTATGCCTGGCTTTTTCCGACAAAAGTCAAATTGTCTATTAGCTCTAACCATTTATGTACATGAGTTATAAATCTGTGGGGGAATCACCCAGGACACACAACTTATCACACCAGAGCGGGCAGAGAAACCGTATCATAGGCACTGCTCAGGGTCCATGCGAGACAGCAGCTGCAATCCTATTTTGCATTTAAATTCCCATGAATAATCAGCCATGAATGCTATACAGGAAATCATTACAAACCTCTCTTTTTTTGGGTAGGCAAATTGGATAGTCTGGTATTAGTTTGTTTTTAATGATAAACCATTCCAATCTGTGTTTTTAAACCATTAAATTGAAGGATTTTTATCAATGCATGACATTAGAGAGATTGGGTCTATATGAGCCTTTCCCGTTACCTTTTTTCTTTGTTTTGGTTTTAGAATGCCTATTACCTTGATGGTTTTTTCCCATTGCATCGGAATCTCGGTCCGGACCAGATGTTGTTAAAAACATTAAGCAGTAGAGTTTTAGCTGAAAAGGGGTAACAATGGTTTTAAGATTAAATAACTTACCACCCGTCCAAACCAGGAGCTGTTAGCTTAGTTCTAGATTTTATATCGCCATATCTAATTCCTCTAGACTAAATTTTTTCTTCCAATGGAAAGTTGGTTTTGTAGCCTTTTGTAAAGATCGGGTTGATTGATTTCAGATTTCATAGGAACATAGTCTGGAGTGGTAAGTTTTAAAAAGCTATAACTTAAGTTTTTTATCATTGAGCAAAATCTTGTTAATAAAGTATCTTTGGTTCCAACATTCTAATACCTCTAATTGTTTGGCTCCAAATTTGTGTATTATTTTTATTTTCTATGTTCTCACAGAAACTTACCCAAGCTGTCTTTTTGCTTTACGGATTCAACCTCCACGGCCTCATAGTGTGTGTAGTTCTGTATTGCCTGTATGCTAGGGGAGTCATCTTCATTGTGAAGAGTTTGAAGTTTCTTCTTCTTATAAGCGACTGCCTTAGAGCCAGTCCGGTGTCCACCAAGATTTTGCGTTAAAAAACTTGCCATCTCCCTTTATTTTGGTGACAGAAGTTGGGGGGACTGAGTCTTCTATTGCTACTTTTAATATCTTATTGAGTATCCCTTAATATTTATATCATCAGATTTCTTATTTGAAGAGTATACTGGATGCAAGTCTTATCAGCTATTTCTGAAACATTACCCCAATTGGCCCTTTTTAAAGTTTTTATGAGTGAAACTTATTATACCCGACTTTTTTGAGCCCAAAAACAGTTTGTGAGCACAATTTGTTACCATTAATTTTCTAAAATAATAGGGTAAGTGATCACTACCCATTTGAATCAACTCATTACCTTCCCAAGATGTTATTTTATCTTTTAATTGCACTAGGTGGCAAAAGTAAGAGCTAAAGTTTGGAAGGTTTCTTCTGCCAGGAGATTCCAGTGGTGGGTGAAGGACTTATCATTTAAAAGTATGTTTGTGGAGTGAGAGTCACTGTACGCATTGTATATATGTACCTGCCCGTTTACTTGTGTCTTGGCGTAAGTCAGCGGACACAATAGGGATGCTTACCATTAAAGTCGCCACACAGTAGAGAGTAAATCTTGTGTATTTTGGAAAAAAGATTGTTCTTCCATAACTCTCTGTCCTTACCTTTTTTATAGGAGAACAATAAATGCTATATACTGGAAGACAGGAGGCCCTTGAAAGGCCCCGGATCGTGACTCCAGACACCTGAATTGGATCCTGAGCATCCAAAACCCAAAACAGCTTCACTAGTCAATACCCTCTTCACGTGTAGCGACTTGTGGATATTAAAAATTGCAGACCCACCATAAACATCAAACCTATCATTTCTCACAGCAGAGAAATTTTTTTAAACAATATTGTTTTTCATTTGGTTTTAGCCATGTTATTTCTTGTAAGACAATTAACCTTAATATTGTACTTACACAGACAAAAAAGGATAATTCAGCCCCATTTTGATTTGATTGACTGAACATTTCATTGACAGTATTTTAATTGGAGCTGCCCGGTATTCATCAGGGGGCGAGGGTGTGTCTACGGTAGTGCCAATACTTAAGTCTAAAAGTATACTCTTTTTATATTCCTTAGTACTATGTTGATCATCTCTAGAGGGTCAGGATTGGCTATTGATGCATCCAACATCAATTTTTCAAAATAAGCCTTTGCTTTAAAGTCTTCAAGATGACTGTTTTAGTTTAACACTGTCCTACTTGTTTTTTCTGAAGTTATAGAGAGACCTAACCTCTCATTTTTATCAGATTTGTTACTTTTGTTCCTTGTCCAGCCGATTTTGGTGTGTTGTTAAGCCAGGCGGAGAGAAAGAATGGGGGATGGAGGGGCCCCTCCTGCCAACTACAGATAGCCCGCGTATTAGAATAGTGGAATGAGCAGTCCGGTACTTAAAAAAGGAAGTACTAAAAGAAATTTCATGTGACAAAAACAACACTCCTAATGACGAGGCCCGCACAAAGAGAATTTACGAAAAAATATGACATCCTGATGGAATACATGAAAAGACAAACAACTACTTCAGACCAAAAAGATTATATATTGATAAACATTTCACACAAATGTTAACTACATTAGATGCAATGGCCACTACTGCGCGGATACCAGTTAAGGTAAGTCCAATCACTTTATGGCCAGTTTTAATTAAACCACTATTTATTGTTTAGTAGTAAAAACTTAAATTGAATTAAATTTTAAAAACAAGTAATAGCAGCTCAAAACTATGCCACGGAAAATTCTGTCAAATTTATCGAATTTATGTTATATTTTAGGAAGAAGAGTGTAACAGAAGGCAACCAGGCAATACCAATATTACCAAACAGAGAAGTTATATTTTTCCACGGAAAAGAACAAAAAATCCTCGCAGAGAGGCCTCACAGAGGAGAAAAAAGTTAAAGATTTGCCTAGACTTAAGCCTTCTGAGTGACAATGGCAGACTTCAATAAATTATATAAATTTGTGTAATTGTAATTGTATTCATAAATCTGTTCATATCGTAAGCATTAGAGATCGGTAATTTACAGCTATTACATAACTCTTATTACAGATTTTGTAGCTTAACTATTAATTAATTTACTACCAATTAAGGACTCCACATTATAATAATGTTGCTTTTTTGCCCTATTAATTTGAACATATTCCAATAGCACAAAAAGATTATGACATTTTTATTCGTTGTGCACCATCTCACATTTTGAAAAGTGTCTTTGGAGTTATAAAGAAAGTTCAATATTAATATAATTAATTCGATATAATTTTTCTATGTTTTTGCAGATATGTTCGGATATAAAACTGACTCATTTAATTCGGATATAAAAATGACTCATTAATTCGTAAGATAATAGAAATCAGAAACCGTTTCGAACTGAGGTCACTATCAGTAGTGCAGTCATTTGAAGCGAAAAATACGGTCTTACCTCCGAATTTTTTTTACTGTGAACCAATTTGCATTAAATTTTGGAATTAGGCTCATCTTACCCTTAACTTCAAAAGTGAAAATAATCTGAACTCCGCCTATTATTTTTAAGGGGTTTAAATAACCCCTTAATGGAAAAATTGACATTTGAGCCATTTTATCGTTAGAAAACATGTCTAATAGTAAGTGGTGAAATTTGTATAGTGTTTTTCTAACACAATTACCTCATATTAAAATCATTTTCAACCCCTTGAAAATCTTACAACCCTTGCAAACAACCCCTAAATTGAAAAAATCACAAAAAATACTTTGGTACGACATAAAAAGATGTAAGTATAGAGTAAGAAATATTTTTTAATATTTTCTATGATAATTATTAATTTAATTATTAACCCCCTTTTAAACCTTAAAAACTACCCCTTGATAAAAAATTGTTAATATTTTTTTTATAAAATGAAAAGGGATTTAAATATTTATTTCACACTCTCGAAAATGATTATCATATTCTTAAGTTTTCTACCCCTAAAATTAAAACCGTAAATATATATATGATTACATATTCAAAAATAATATAATTTAGGGTAAAAAATTGCATTTTATTGAATAAAAATATTTACAAATTATAAACAATTTACTCACATGTGTTATATATACATATAAGAACGTTGGGTGTGTATTCATGCCCTACGTTTCCAAAACGTATTAGCCATATATATAAATTATACACATATATATATATATAAATATATATATATATATAAATATATATATATATATATATACACACATATATATAATTATATATATATATATATATATACAACACACATTACAATAGTTTTTTGGTCTCTATTATACTGCGTACTTCACAATGCTCCAAATATTCACACTCCGAAATTTTCAGTTAACTAAGTAGAAAAAAAATATGATAATTTTTGGGACCATAACCCCTTCCAATTTTCATGCTATTGCAATTTATAAAAATCCATTGTAAAGGTACTTAAGAGAGCTACAACATCCTTTATTGCAATATATACTAAAAAACCTTTTCTCAAACGGTGAAGGGTTTAAAGGCTTAAGAGAGGCTGTGATTGCGCTGCCACGACGCTCTTTTAAACAATCATATATCCGTCAATTTTTGTTTGACAGAAAAAACCAAAAAATCAAAATTGTTTTGTCGGAAAAAATACCTAAATGTTTTTATACCTACACTTTTAATACGTATCTGTCCTCATTTTTTAGATATTATAAAAAAGGTGTTTTTTTTTATTTGAATTTGTTTTTAATCGTGACTTTTTTTGAAACATGTGTGTCCTGAAGCAGCCAAACTGATAAAATCTATCAAACTCTTCATAATAAAGTTAATTCTTCTAGGCGGAATACGATTAATTTTAATTTTGGTTGGTGGAAATGGCACTTATGAAACCCATTGGGTTTTTAAAAGAAAAAAAACTTTAGATGCTCCCCTTATTTGCAATACAGCTCACTTATTTTAACGTGCAAAAGACTTTTAATAGTGCTCCCATTTTAAAGCTTATTTCAAGCACTTACAAAACCCTTTTTTTAATTAGAATGCCTAAAATGCATTCTGCTCGCCGCTAGATGGCATTGACCACATCGATTAAATTTCAGACAAAATAAAAAAACTCGCTTTGATCTTTAATATCTAGTTTAATATTGCACTTAGAATACTTTATAAAAAACCAAATTGTTTATTTTTTTAACAACTGATACAATTTTGATTTTTAATACAATTTTTGATAAAACGTATATTTTTGGAGATATTTGCGAAAAAACCGATGAAAAACGTGAAAAAATTCCGAATTTTCAAGATTGCCAATAATTTGAAAAGTATTGGATTTTTCGAAAAAAACCTTATAGATGATTTTTTTGCTTAACATTAGGCCTTCTATCGATATCCAAGGTTATTTTGAAAAACAAAAAATCACCCCCGAGAAGGGGTGGCAACACCCCCAGAGTGGTTGCGGAGTACAAATCATTTTCACTTTTGAAGTTAAGGGTAAAGATGAACCTAATTCCAAAATGGTATGCAATTTCGGTTCACACAGTAAAAAAATTCGGAGCAATAAATGCTTGAATGACTGCACTACAGCCGCATGTACGGGGTTTTGTCGGGAAATTTTAGGGTTTATCGGTACTGTTTCGGCTCTGCCCCCCACTCTTTCCTCTTCCCGCCTGGCTTGATCGCCCCATTAAAACTCAGGCGTGACGAGCTCGTTCTCTGGGTTGTATGAGTTTCTTGACTGAGGTTAGCCTGGTTACTTCATAGCAATTAATTTTGTAAACGTGAATTTCTTCTGATGGCTTCTTCAAATTACAAAGTTCTGTCAAATTTCAAAGTCATGTTGTGTCCGGGTATGTGGGAAATAAGAGTGCGTGTTTCCCCTTACAGGTAAGCGATATTGCTATTCAAACTATAATTATAATATATAGCTAATATATAGGACTTTTACTTTCTTTACCATGTATCTAGTCCTATTGTACCATGGCCTATAGTTTTACGGTCACTGTTTCAAGGAAGTGCTCTACAAGCCTTTTTTGAACCTGGATCTGGAAATGGATTGATTTTTTTTTATTGTTGATTGTAAAATTTACAATCATTTAATGATGAAGTAAATTATATACTTTCATCCTAGTCTATTATAATACCAGCCAATCTCAGGAAAGGGGACTACTTTACTGTCACCCAGGCTCTGCCAGAGCCGCTCTGGGATTAACCCATTTCCCATAATCCCAATTTTTTTATTTAATTTCACAGTGTGTTAATATGCTCAGTAATGGATAGGAATATTTTACCCTGTTTATAAAATTTGTCCCATTTTGACTAATATTTTTCTAAAATGTGTTTCACTGTTTAGTTTCCAAAAATCACAGTAGACACTACTTCCACTAAAAATAATGTACAAAATATGTAAGCAGGCTGCAGTATAATAAGTAACCACCAATACAATCAAATCATGATTATTGATTCATCAATATTCATGACCATTGTATTAAAATATTGTAACAAAATTTCGGACCAAATTAGGTAATAGGTATTTCGAATAACAATATAACTTAGTTTCTGCTGGTTTTTAAATAGTTTCTACTTTCATCAAAGTTTTTCAAGGCTATATAATGTGACTGAAATAATTTGATTTGATAATAATATTTTTATTATTATTTAGTTCATTCTTAAAAAAGACTTATAACTTCATATTTTAATAAACTATATTTTATATTTTCAAAAATTAAAAAAATAAGAGTTACTCCTTAGGCTACAAGATTATGTACCTCATTACAACAAATTAAAAATTAAAATAACTCAAAATTTACACCTCACCTTCCTCAGAACAACTTGTTCACAAAGTAGTACCTTATATAATTTTACAGTTTCCACTATTAAGTTAAATAATAACATTAAGTTATTGATTTTTTTGTTCATTCAAATGGTAAAATATTGGGGGTAGGGTACGATAAAAAGCGGACCCGGTTTTTTATATCGAAATTGGCAAACGATATTACTTAATCATAACCATCGATGTAATCAATCGATACTGATTAAATTATTTTGAACAATTAACTTAAATAATCTAGGCCTATATTGAACAGCTGTAAACACTTTCAAATAATACTTGTACAATGTAATATTTCAATTTTATATAAGTAACATTTGATTATTAAAAACGGCAATCAATTTTCGAAAACTACACACAACATTGCTTTGAAAGATAATAATACACGTTTTTCGAGACTTCAACATGTTGGACTCGTACCGAAAAACCTATTGTGGGAAAGAAACAACTGTAACTGTGAGAGGAGCAAATGTGGTCGTCTTCAGTTTTCCCAATTTGGTTATAATAATTTGTTTGATCACTGTAAATGTTAAATTCATTTTTTAAATTTAAAATATATGATTGTTATTGAGGACTATAGATACTTTATATCGATTGATAGTCAAAGATTTGAGATGCGAATGTTAGGTATCGATGATTACATTCTACGATATAAAAAAAAACCGGGTCGCTTATCGTACCCTACCCAATATTTGTTTTAAATGTGTACAATTCTTAAACAGTTGTTGATTTTTTCCAGGTTTTGGGAAATTGAAGTGGATTTTATCAACTCAGTCCAGTTCTCTCAAATCATACAGGATATGGATTGTATAAAGGACAAGTATTAAATGAAAAGGACTTAGGTAAAATTAATGTTCATACTTTATCCTTCCTAGTTAACACACATTTTATTATTATACTATAGTTTAAGAAGTGTTTTTATTTTGATTGAAATTGAAAAATCAAAAGGAATTCATTCTAGAACTGTGATTATCCTTTTTCACATTATAATCACCTGAAGACTAAATAGTGCAGTTAAAAGTGTAATCTGTGTATTTATCCCATACAGCACCAATTTTCTTTTGGTTAGGTTCTGATTGCCCTCTATTTCAAAGTCTACTCTGTGCCAGGGTACAGAGTACATTTTGTGGGTGCCAGAGTACATTTGGGTGCCAGGGTACATTTTCCCTGAGGAGTGGTTGCCACTTCTACTCAAGGGTGAGCAATTTGTCATTGGAAATAAGTATGAATATCGATAAATTGACTAATTCTAAGTAACTTTTCGGTACTTTGGATTATACCGATCACACCAGTGTATGAAGAACACAAAAGTATAAATTTATATAAACAAACATGATAGAACGAAAAAACAACTCTTTAATTTACAAAAATTACAAACTTACAACGCTTATTCAATTGTTAATGGGGTCAGATTCCCTTATATGCCCCCAACGCTTAAACTTTTTTCAATGAACTTAGAACGTTATAAAACGATGTAGTTGAGTAAACAGAACTAACATTCCATCAATCAACAAGCATTTCTAGGGTATTTGTGATCGGTATTGTTGTCGCTGTTATCTTTATCAAGAATCCCGATTACGGCAGGGCCGCGTGGCAATCACATGATTATTTAAGTTTTTTGCATGGTACATAATTGCCTTTCCATTACAACTCAATTTATATTTCTGATCAGAGCCCCTCTAGAATTTGATATTTTACCGATAGGTTACTATCTCGAGGGATGTTTTTCTTTCGTTGGCATCAGCGCGGGCTTTCGGCAGCACCTTTGGTGGCCGAAGGCACTCGCATTTTGGGTGGCGGAGTGGTGATCAAGAATACAAAACAAGTTTTGTGTGTTTTTTTTTCAATAAAGAGTTTAGTTTTTGTTTGGTAAATGTTTTGTTTTTGTTGAATTTTTAGTGTGTGGAGAAATGTAGGAGTAGAAACATGGAAGTACAACAAAGCGACGCACCAGCTGAACGGGCGGCGATACTCTGCAATCACGTTATCTACTAGTCCGCTCGACTTTGACCTGTGTCTGAGGATGGATGGGAGGGGTTTGCGATAAGACAATTCCTGTTTTTATATTGACGAAATATTCTTCTACGCCTAATCTAGTAATCAGTAGAAGCAAAATGTCAAAATAACGAATTTAATGTCTGGGTGTGGTCGGGTATAAATCCCAAAGTACCAACTTTTGTTCTATGAAGTATTTTCCTGAAAGTCAATACTTTTTCCGACTTAGTCCTTGAGTGAGTAAAAATTGTCGGTTTTTTCACAGCAAAAAAAAAAAAAAAACGTTTGCAGATGGTTTTTTCACGAATAGCTGGAATAATATATATTTAATCGAAAAACTTGTAGAGAGAAAATTTTGGCTTATTAAAAAACCAATTGTGTTTTTTTGAATTATGCAGAACCCAATACAAAGTTTTTATGATATATGCAGACCCAATACAAAGGGAATATTGCTTGTTGAAAGTTGGTTGGTATTTTCAAACGCCAAAAAGGTGAGTTTCTAACGTACAAAATAACCAAAAACCAATTGGCATTTTTTTCGGGAAAACTCATAGAAACCTATTTTAAAGTCCAATAAAAAGTTTGTATTTTTATATATACAAGTTTCTTCCTAGCATCAAAATAACTGAGTTATGAAGTTTTATTTCACGAATTAAAAATAACTCGGTTAGAATATGTGAAAAAAAAAGATTTAGAGAGTGATATATAAAAACTGTACTGTTTTAGATTAATTTTCAAAAGCAGTTTTTTAAGAGAAAAGCACTCTGAGAACTTAAATTGGATAATTCTTATTTTTCAAACATTATACATAAAACTACTTATTATCCTTTCCTTTTTGTAGTAAGATATACTTGTTTAATAAAAAATAGATAACTAATTCAAAAATAAAAACAAATAGATTTGGATTATATGTGTACGTTATCTGTTTAATTTAATGTTTTTTATGAACTAGGTTTACTAATCTTGTTTATAAATATTTTGTTTTCTACTTATTTATGGTTTAATAAAGCAAATACTGTTGTAGCTAAAAACAGAGCCCTCTTTTTCCTAAGACTTGAGAAGAAATAAAAATCTAACATTTGTTCATATGAACTTGGTTAGCAATTAAACTATGAATACAGATGTTCATACCTTTTTTCTAAGGTTAAAAAAACAAGTTTTTTTATTTCATATACAGTATTATTCAAAAATTTAAAACAGTACTGAAATGGTAATATTGTATTATAGTAAACACAGTAACATTACATATCAATTTTTACCCAATAAATACAAGTCAAAGTAAGCATATTCGGTTAAACTCTGGTATTAACAGGTTCAATATGACCCTCGTTCAGTTTGAGGCAACACTCGTGACCATTCTTGTAGGTTTTGCATCATTTTTTATGAATATGGGTTTGTTCCTTTCCTCCTAATACACATGGTTATTTTTTCTTTGAGTTGAACGACAGTAGATAGATGGTGGCTGCTCGCGGAAAGGAAAAATTGTTTTCTTTCAACATTTCCCCAGACATAGGTGTCTGGTGTTGTAACATCATCAGGGGAGAGGGCTGGGGTTTAAGAAAAGTTTGTTCTTAGTGAGATGATGGCGGTTTGCCAAAGGTTTTGGTCGAGTAAAGCAATGTTGTTAACGGCAGTGTGACTGTTTGCGCCATCTTTCTGGAACCACTGTTGAATTTAACGGCAGGTTTTTTCCGTACACATCAAAATCTGAGGTCTCTCACAAAACGATCAAGAAAATGGCCCCTATATATCGATACTGATTTACAGTAAGAGTCTCTCCATTGTTTGCCTTCAAAAACGTATGGTCCCTCCTATATCCCTTCCCAGACACGGCGCACCAAAATGGTTTAACGCTTTGCTATTGCTGTGGCCTCTCTACAACAATGTCAGGACGTTCAAATCCAAGGAAACGTCTTGTCTGTTTGTTTATGAAACTATTAATGGGGTGCACATTGAAATTCATCTGTAAACCATACATCACTCAGAAACTTCAGGTTCTTCATAGCATATCGCTAACATTGAAGCACAGTACTTACTGAACTCTGGCTAGTTTGTTTTTCCTACGGTTCAAAAGGTTGTCCGGTTTGTTTAATCCTGTAGGGGAAAAACCACCCCAATGTTTTTGAAAATTCTTTACATTGGACTTATTGCTAATATTCACTTTTTAAGAGAAGCTCGCATTAAGCTTATTTTGGGGTGATTGTAACTCTTGCTGCAACAGTCTTCTGTGGTTTTCATTTGTACAGACAGTAGTTGAGCGACCTGTTGAAAAGCCCTTTCTCTGTGTCAAAATATTACCTGTTTCATCAAAATGTGTTTCAACAACACTAAGAATCACAGCATTAATAACCCTTTTACTGCCGACGTGCGTTCGCAATCGCGCACGTTGCGATTTGTTCGAAAATGGCCGACGTGCTTATTATTTGCGCCCGCTGCCGTTTGTGCGAAAAATCGCCGACGTGCGCTCAAAAAAGCCGTCTCGTATTTGTTTTTATACTGGTTTTCCAATGTTGTCCAAATGCATCGAAATTCAGCTGTGTTATTCATTACCATATGGACAACACACAGAAAACAGGTTTTAATAATCTATGGAAGGCCAATTTTTGTTACTGAACATCTTTGGTTATAACTCGAGTTTGGTTTGATGAGGTTATGGTCGATCTCAGTTAGTCCGTAGTGTGTTCCACTTGTGTTGTTTCGTGTTTTACACTTTATTTGACATTTTATATTTTGTAAATCTACATATTTTTACGATTAATAAAATGAAGTAAGAGAAGAAGATCACCTGTCAGTGACTGTCTGCAAAAAAGGTGTTCATCCCACATGTTTTTTGGGGAACACAAGGTGCTAATCAGCGAGGCTATGAAACCTTAAAAATGTATATATATAATATATATTTTTGTAAATATTGATCAAAAGTGCCTTTTAACTTTAATTTTCTATTATATATTATATTTTCATATCAGTGGACAGTGATTTAATGTATTATAAAATGATTTATGTGTTATAAAGTGATATAGTGGTTATCAATAATAGTGTATATCTTAAAATTCCGAGGATAATGCACCAATTATCAAAAATTCATCACAGCTTCGGTATTTTCAAAGTATGTTTCCTGAAAACTTTTATAGGGAATGTTTTATATATAATTACTATATAATACAAAATTATAATTATGGTGGTCGGTTTAATATTTAAATATAGTTGTTGAAGTGCAAAAAACTCAAAAAATATTTTTTATTTATTTAAAATTTTTGTTTCATGACATAATATATTATATTTTTTAATGACAAGAAAATGTTTAAAATTATTTTTTGTAGCAAATTGCAACTTTAAGGAAAAAAAACAAGATAAAGGTTTATCAATTTATGAATAAAAAATAATGAATCCATGATTTTTTTTTTTAAATCATTACATTTTTAGTCAATTTCAGCCCGGCATTTTTAGCAAGTCAGTAAAATTAAAGTCTGGCAATTTTTCAACAAACTAAAAAAAAAGTGTTCGGCAGTATAAAAGGGTTAACATGCGGGTTTTGGTTAAAATGTTGCTGAAAATGTAATGCAGTGGTAAGACAAGCTTGGCCCACTTCCGATTCCGTATGAGCGAAAATAATGCTCTACGATAAAAAACTGTCTCTGCCGTTGTTAGTACGCATGTTAGCAAGAACTAACCGCAAATAAGAAAGAAGTAATGAACACAAAGCTGTGGGCAACAATCAACAATTGAATCAGCTGATCGAGAAGGCAACTACAGCTGATTCAATTTCGGTACTTTTTTATTATGGCTAAATACTTGTACATAGTTAAAATTAACAATATCTTTAGTCATAGCTTTTACTCTTTATCCATTCTCTTGAGTGGGAGGGGGATATAGTTTTCACAGTCTCTGAACTGCACAAGTAATCCAATTAGGTCCAAATAGGAACTAGCGGGGCCTTAAATTCTATTACTGGTCTTTTGTTGTACATTTTAAATTTTAATGAAACTTGTGAGTTTTAATAGACATCCTAAACTACTTTGCTAATTTAAAAATTATATAACACTGTGTGTTAATTTAATTAATGTAATTTAATACTAATTTAGGTTAGTTACAAAATAAACATTTTTTTTAACTTTAAATATATTTGTTATTATGTTTTTAAGCACAAATAGTTAATAAATTTAAAATGACAAGTCGGTTCCAATTCTCGTATATAAATTAAAAAACACAAACAACAACTTTGAGCAAAAATCTTTTTAATTTGTAGTTTCATTGTTTTAAATATTTTAATTGTGTTCCTTAGGAAAATGTCATATTAATGTTAGTTATTTAGTTTATAATTATATTCTTTTCTATTCTTGAATAAATCCTTAGTTTTGCATCTTTGCCAGTACAATAATTAAAAAAAAAAGTTAGGAAAATCAACCAATTTTAAATCAAAGTAATATAAATTGTTTATGAATGACTTGCCCCAAGCAGATCATTGTGTGTGACAAATTAATTCTATTTGCTGCTGATAACATCACAAGTCTGATTTTCAAATCTGATAAAAATTGTGTTCTATATCAAAAATTACATTATTTAACATTCAATTTTGATTTTTAATTGGCCTTAACAATGCTAAACAAACGTTCCTTAAATACTTCAAAAAATCATCCATGCTTGATTTTCACTTTTTAGTGATTCAACTTGAAATATATTTTACAAAAAATAACCTCCACAAAAATTGTAAATTTCTTGGTGTTTACTGTGGATGATTAATCTGAGGTGGGAATAAAATCACATCAGTCAGCTAAATGGAAAACTCAATTCAAACATGTTATTTTATTTGTGAAATTCAACATTTGACAGATTTATAAGGCAACAGCAAAAACCCACTATTAAGTTATTAGATCACTTTACAGATATTCTAAATTTTTTGTAAAAACCTGGTTGGTTATATTGATAACCTCACAATAAAGTCCACTTCAATAAGCGCAATAAATAGTAAGAAGAATTTTGACAAATTTAAATTTTATTTGGAAATATTTTTTTCAGGGGATCTAATAGATGGACTCTCCCGCTTAATAAACTGGATACTTCCTACACTCACTTGCTCACTGGGTACATTGGGAACCCAAAATTCCTCTATAAGGTAGCTGAAGGTAGTTAAACATCTCAAGACTGTGGTGTCCATCGCTTACTTACAGTAATTAATTTATGCATACAGCTCACTTGTAGTTATGCAACAGAAATAGCTAATAATTGAAATTTCTGTATTAATACCCAATTCTACATAAGGGGAAATGCCAAGTAAGTTTCCAACGGACAAGGATATAATTTTATCACGTAAAACCTAAACCTTTAATTGAATATGGTATGGTTTTTCATCATTAACTCCCGACCATTGATTGTTAAATCATATTTTTATTAATAATTAAATATTACTTTATCAAAACAAAAAATCTTATGAAAAATGTCAAAAAACTATGAAGTATATAAATGATGCAATTGTTTGCTCTCTACTGAATTTATTACCTCTTACCAGCACGACAAATACCACTGCCTGTAAACGAATCATGATGACCCACCCTATCTGCCAAGGGCAGAGGCCATCTTAAATTATTTAAAAACTTGAAATTAAATCATAATGTATGTGAGTCCCTGGTACTTTTAATATCCCTATGTTTTAATTTTCTTGTCATTATTTAAATACCAATGTAAATTGTTATTAATATCTAATTTTATATTTCTGTTAATCATTGAAAGAAAATTAATAGATATGTCTTTCATTTATCTTAACTTAATTTCAGTTTACATTCAGTTGATTTATAACTAATACACATATAAATGCCTTTAAAATAACAACATAATTACATTTTAGAGTTCAATCTTTAAATAAACATTTTTTAGAAGCTATCCCCTGTGCTGTACCTTTACTATTTTAAATTTTATTATATAAAGTAGTTACAATATTCTGTCCATTTTGATGTTCCTCTGGAGTGAACCACTTAATATTTGGCCCATTTAGATGGATTTTGTTGTTTTCTTAACAGTTATCTCCAAAAGAATTTGACAAATGATAAGTTAAAGTTATGTGCAAAATCTACAGATTTTAGCAGATTTCCACACCAGCAAGTCTACTGAGATCCATCCAGTGTATTAAAACCGATTCCTAAAAATCATTCCTGTTTTAATGATCCAGGGTGGCCACCCCGATCGGGAAAACCAGGAATAAACCGGGAATTTTTCTGAAAACCGGGAATATTAAAAAAAAACAATTCTTCCATCTCTAATAACTTATAAAATCAAGACATAATTTGACAGCTCCTTGAATCAAGAAACTGATTAATCTCGAAACATCGTATTTCACGCGACGTGGTTCGTGAAATTATGAATGAATATAATTTGACAGCTCCTTGAATCAAGAACTGATTAATCTCGAAACATCGTAATTTCACGCGACGTGGTTTCGTGAAATTATGAATGAATATCGACATATGTTTGGTGAGTTCAATCCTACGCCGGTTGACCTAAGGTTATCTCCACTAGTGTAGTGGAGTTTATCTGGTTTAGTTCTACTCCTGTGTTGCAGCAAGCCTCCGCCCTCTCCTCTAAAAAAAATACGTAACAATGCATTGGACAATTAAAATTGGCCGACCCGATCGTTTCGGACTTTCGGCACTAAACAAGTGGGTACACTTTAAGCGGTTAAAAGCGGCAGGAGCGGTAGTAGTAACCGCGATACAAACCGGTTTTTTTGTACTTAAGTATTATTCCAGTCGGCAAAGTGGGGTCTCCAGACAAAAAGTTGTTTAACTCTTATTCTTGAGAGAAAATAGTCTTTTTTAAATACGTGTGTTAGATATATATCACAGGTTTAAAATTTACAGTGTTTTAAAAACACGCTTAAGAGTTCGGTTTCATTTGAATAATACATTGTTTGAACGGTAGTAATAAAGGTACAGACCAGTTTTTTTTTTTTTTTTTTTTTTTACAAAGCTCGATAAGATACCTTTTTGGAGAAGGAAAGTAATGGGCTAGTTACAACAAGTAACGTTGAGAAGGGG
>NW_025785565.1:0-19682 GCF_021130785.1 Homalodisca vitripennis
ACTACAGCATCTCAGAAGTTGTGGCAGAAGAGAGCTGGAATGTGTGCTTGCTCTTAACTCTAAGCAAAACGGTAATAAGTATCCTGGTGCCCAACCCACTTTCGGTCCTTGGCCATGGAAGTAATTATTGGGACAGAAATGTAGAGAAAATAGTAGAGTTTATTTAGAAAGAGGTTTCTTTATACGAGGATCTAGAAAAAGAATGCGTATTCTTCTCTTTCAGGTACGTGCCTGATTGGCAAGAATTAACTCTTAGAATGTCCTGGGGATGCGAAAAACTGCAATGCGAAATTTCAAGATAATGTTTACGTTGAATCCTTATTAAAACCATGCGTATTAAAACTAATTCATCTATGGTGTTAAATGTTCGCCTATTGTACGGCCAATGGAGAATGCTTGGTTCATGTAAGGAATGTGTATAGTATTGACGGAAGACCCCCCCTCCTATATCAATCATTATCATACAACTAAACTAACAAACATCCAATGTTAGAGATATTTATACTATCCCTGATGGAAAGCCGAAAACTTCTATGCTTTTGCTACCGACCCAACTCAGTGGGTAGTGGAAAGTAGAGAGATATCTTTCCCCGATGACCTTAATTTGAAGAGTTGTCACTGTACTCAGTTATATGAAAAATGCCTCAAAGTAGACTTTTGGGTTTTAATGAGATTGGAAAGGGGTTCCGAAGATACATTCCCAAATACATTTTAATTAGTAAACTTTGTTGAATTGACTTTTTGAAACTTCTATCAAAAGAGAGTCAAAAAAACCGATAGAGCATTTAACTTAAATATAGTTCAGGCCTTTAGATATTCTGAAACTATTTTCCAACGCAATAAATTGTTTATTGGCTGTGTGCTCCTTATATAGGAATACTTAAAAAAAATATAGATACTACTTTAATGTCAAGGTGCCCGTGGTCTTCCTTTTATTTCCCTATTAATCCCCTGCAAATGAAATAATGCGGATAAATGGATACATCCAAGAACCCGATCAGATATGAAATGAAGATTTTATACACACAGCCCAGACGGACAGATTCGCCCGTTTTTGGGCCATTGGGTCTCCAAAATCCTCCTTGGAGTTTTCTACTTGGATCGAGAAATATACCGAATGCAACTCAGTTCTCCAAGCTCCATCAGAGGCTTTCTCGTATCAAGAGTTAGCGTATAGCGTATGAGCCGGTAAACTGATGTATTTAGTAAGTCTATATGAACTTAAATAATACAAGAATTATTGTAGGTCTTTGGAAAAATCCTACATTTAAGAAACTAGTATACCGTAGTTTTTCGATATATGTTCCAATGTTTCCTTTTCAAGAAACTTGTTTTATTGTTTCACATTTGTGATGCGACACAACTAGTTACAAGTATCATTTTGTGAGTATTTAATGTGGCAATTTTAAGTTATATATTTGACTTTCGAAATTTAAAAGAAACAACGGGGGGGATGAATTAATTATATTTAAAAAGCTTTGGAAGCAAATGAAGAAATTTCGCTAATTTCCTGTTTGTCGTATACAACAGGAAAATAAGAAGTGGACTAATTATATAAAATATGTCAGTGAAGATTTACCAGTAAGTTTTACATGAATGGTAACAGGTCTGAAAGTAAAATGGACTGTAATCCTATTATATGGATTAGTTTATCAAAATTTATGCCTCAAGAGGCGATCGGCAGTGATTGATATTCTTTTGTACTTACAAATATGAGAACAAGGAGCTGGAAGTTTTGCCTAAAGTTGGCTTATATTACGTTTAATTCTAAGGAACGTAGTTTTTGAGTGAAATATCGAGTAAAAAAACTTTGTTTTGATTTATTCATGTTTGCGTTCAATCAATCTCACAGTCTATTAACCCATTTAGGACCGTTGTTCCAAAAATGGAACATTAAAATAATAATTTCCCAAAAACGGGATTTCCCTCAGAGAAGGGAATTTTTTTCCCTAAAGTGTTGTGTTGGCTATACTGTAGCAGGTTTTGAAACAGTGGACGCATACATGACTGATTTCTGTTGTCTGTCTTCTTCCACATGTGATCTCTTTTTTTCACCATGTCATCAAGTGGAAACGTAAGTATATAACTACATAATTGTTTTTGTGTAATTATATGAGATTGGTTTTATTTATGTTTTATACAGGCTTTGAAACATTATATGTACTAATTTTTAGTCAAATGTTTACTAGTGCCATTTTAGGTTATCGTAAACTCTAGCGTTCCAATAATGGAACAGCGGTCACAAGAGGGCACGTGTACATAAAATGTAAAGTTTCGGTTCTCTTTGTGTTTTTTATAAACATTACACTTTTTTATCTTATCAATATCATGCCTATTTATCACTAGGTGATATATAAACAAGTAGGCCTAGGCTTCTAGTAGTTTTTCTTTGCATTGTTTTTTTACCAACTAATTTCATTTATTTCCTTACAAGAAATGTATACGTACTGAACTTTTTAGGTATTCCTTGGATGAAATTCTGAACCTTATTGAGTCCCGACAGCCACGTGTTGAGCGCCAGAGTGTATATCAACCCACCAACAAACGTAAACGACTCAGATGAGGACAGCGGCGAAGAAGATGAGTGGACCTAAATCGGCTAACAAGACACCCAGCTTCTAGCCGATGCTGAAGCAAGAGTAAACTTTGGTGAACGAGAATGAGGTAACCTCTGAAGTAATTTCCATTAGTGGAAGCAGTTACAAATCAGGCACCCCCTGACAATGCAGCTCGTTCGCCTGTCAACAGTCCTGATTGTACACCGTCTGCAAATAGTTCTGTTACTTCAGTAAACCAAGCACTTGAATCTGAAAGCCTCCTACAAAAAATAAAAAGCCAAATGAACGCAGATGGAATAAAAGGATATTCCTCCATTTTCTGAGAAGGAATGGGAAGTTTCCTTTCTTGCTTCACAACAATGAAAAAACACCCTTGAGTTATTTGAAATGTTCTATGATGACGATGTCATCAAACTTATCTGTGACTATACTAACCAGTATGCTGCTTCCAAGGGGCTATCATCTGGACATACAATCGAAGATATTCGTTGTTTCATAGGAATTTTATTAGTGTCCGGGTACTGTCAAGTCCCTCGGGTAAAAATGTATTGGGAGATGAAGGATGATGTTTGGAACAAGGGTATTGCGGAAGCAATGCCAAGAAAACAAATTCCTAAACATAATGAGATTTTTACATGTATGCAACAGTAATGATCTGGACCCAAATACAAAATTTGCTAAGGTCTCCCCACTTTGGAAGATGCTAAATAAGCGTTGGTTAAAGTATTTTGCGGGTGATGTAAATCTTAGTGGAGACGAATCCATGATACCTTATTATGGCCGTCAACAGTACAAAACAACACATACACGGAAAACCTATTCGGTTTGGGTACAAGGCATGGTGCCTTTGTACAAGATTTGGTTACCTAGTCCAAGGAAATCTATATGAAGAAGTAAATACAGGGAATAAATACCCAGAAGTAGGCGTGGGATGTTCCGTTGTCCTTAACCTTTGTGAAAAACTTCCTCAGAGACCAGACGGGTACAATTTGTATTTTGAAAATTTATTTACGTCCGTGGTTCTTTTAGAAAAACTAGCACACACAATGCCACAGCACTATCCGTGCCAACCGCGTGAGAGAAAGCACCACTTTCAGATGTAAAGAGCATGTCAAAGATGCCAAAGAGGATCTTTTGATCCAATTACTGAAAAAGATTCCAATGTTACTTTGGTGCGGGACAATGATAACAACGTTGTCACCGTGGCGTCATCAGCATGTGGAGTCGAGCCTGTTGGTAAAGTTCGTCGTCAACCAACCATCCTGTGTTGTAATGTACAATCAGTACATGGGCGGCGTAGACAGACTCGATGAAAATGTGTCAAAACTGCGAATTGGAATTTGTCGCAAAAAGTGGTATTGGCAGTTGCTCATGTTTCCAATAAATGTATCGATTAACAATGCCTGGATTCTTTTCCGTTGGACAAATACCTACAAGGACAAACAACTGGATCTTCTTTCTTTTACAAGAGAAATCTCACTGACATACCTCAAATCACATTCAACTCGTTTGACATTAGGAAGACCACTTCAAAATGTGTCTGCAATGGACAAACGAGTCACCGAGGCAGTTCGGTATGACAAAACAAACCATCTTATTTCAAAGGGAGAAAAACAAACAAGATGTGGACAATGCAAAAAGAATACCACAATGAAATGTGTTAAGTGTAATGTTGCATTGCATTATAAGTGTTTCATTCTTTTCCATCAAAAATGAAAGAATTAGTCTTTTGAGAGAAAAATTAACACAGTATTCGTAATCTGTAAATAATTTGTACCGATAATGTAAACTTTACACATGTTTTAATACAAAAACTTTAATTATACATGCTTCTGGTTTATTTTAATTATTGTTTCCACATTTCCTTTCAGTAACCCACGCTCCAAGATAGAAGTAAGCACTTGCTTACTTAACGTACCCATTCAGGACCGCTGTTCCATTTTTGGAATACACAATATATCAGTAATAACCTGAGTAATAAAACAAATATTGATGAAAAACACCTTTATAACATCAAAATAATAAAATAAACCTGACAATATTTGAAAAAAATTACTAAAAATTAATTTGGTCCCAAATGGGTTAAAAAGAGCAGTGAAACATAATTTACAATGAGAATAATTACAATAAATTAGAAAACTCTTTAATGGTGTTAATGAATGAAAACCAAAAGTAAATGGTGTTCATAAAGAGCAGGATTAGTTATGCAATGTTATTAAAGATATTATTAGAGAAAGTACAATAAGACTGAATCACTATAAATATATTAACTTTGGCATTTTGTATATAGGAATAATGTATAAATTCTAATTTGATGTGCTTTCAATGTTGTTGGTTGGCTCCATAAACAAAATCAAATAAACCTTGAAAAGTTTAAAAGGAAAATGTTGTTTTCCTTACGTGCAATAACATTTTTTTAACTGTTTTTTTTTACCACCAAAAATGACTTTACAGATTTCAAATATGTGTATAGCAGAGTAAGTTGTTTAATACGAGACAATAACGCGGTGAAAAGAGAAAAAAAATATACTTGAATATCATTATAATTTACTTTAGAGATAAGAAACTTCAATGCGCCATAATATCCCTCAGATAACAATTAAGCATCATAGAAGAGAGGAAAGACATCACAGTCTATTTTATCACAAGCCTCACCAAATCCTTTAGGATTAAGAATTGATTATTGTTTACTCTAAAATGCTATTTCTAGATCAGCTGTGAATGTTTTAAATGGATTTAAGATACAATATTTCTGAATATGTCAAGTACATGTGTATTTTAATGATACTTCAATACAGTTTTTATATGGCATAAATTGCATCACTAAAGGATGTATATTAATTTTTCGTGAAATAGAGAGTTCAAACATTTATTTAAATTGATTGTTCTGTATTATTAGGGAAACAAATTAAATTTAAATTGTTGAAGATATCATAAGGTTATACATTTGGGAGATTTTAGTTTATGGCTTTCTCAAGTTAACTTTGATACATTCTTGCTATAAATTTAACTGCACGAAATCATAATTTTTATCTCAAATAGGAATTTATTGGTTATAAAACAAAGTTTAGTTATGGATGTTTGATTGAATGGTAAATATCTAAAACCTAGGTTTGTTAAAATTCCACAAATCCATGTTTACAAAATCTTTGCAAATGAAAATATTGTGACGTCGGGCCCATGTTCCCGCCGTCTGGAAGTACTGGAGGGGGAGGTCAGCAAGGTGAGCGCCCGAGGCGGTGTGTACGCGAGAGGACTCCGGCGCGAGCGGACGTCCGAGCTCCCTGAGGGCCGATCTAGTGTAGGGCTTAGCCTAGTGATGGTCGTGACGCGTGGTGTCCATGGGTTCGGAAGTGTTGTCGTTTGAATAAAGTTGCTGTAATCTGAGCTGCGTTTTGGTTCCTGAGTACACCCCCTTCGCCCCAGCTGAGCAGGAGGCGTGACAAATTGGTGGAGGCAGCCGGGTATCCTGAGGTGATCCAGAACCAAAGACGGATTAACGATCCCAGGTTAGTAATATAATATTTAATAGTAATATAATATAATAGTGAATATTTCTTTTTAAAATTCGGATTGTTTTTTTTAAGTAAATTGATTAAGTTGAAAAAAAATAAAAATGTAGATTGAAAGAACAAGAGAGTAAGTAAGTTAGTTTTTGATCCAAATAATTGTAGTTACCTTTTGAAAGCAAAGTGTAATTTGGAGTAAATAATTTTATTTGTTTTCTCGTAGCTTGTAAGCCGAACATAATTTTGTAGTTGTTGTAAGAGTAGCCTAATTAGCAGCCACAGTGCGTCGAACCAAGGTACCGGTAAGGGAGGCAACCTACCCGTGATGTAAACAAAGCTGTTTCTTTTTATTGGTGAATAGAATAATTTTGAGAAATAGTTTGAGTTTTTATAAAGTGGTTTAAAAAAAAAAAGAGAGCTTGTCCATGGGTAGGCCAGGTCAAACCCAATTGGTACGAACGACTGTCGCGGCATTGATATGTTGTGGTGTTTTGAATAACCCTTGTGTTCAGGGGAATATGTATATTTTAAATTGTTGATTTTATTTGGATTGTGATTGTGATTTTGATTTTGTTTTGATTTAATTTTGTTCTGATTTGGTTTTTATTTAAATCTTAATTCGTGATAGGGTGGAGCAATCGTATGTCGTCCCCCAAACATCAAGTTTAGTGTAAAAACAAGAAGTCAGTCAAGGCTGACATCAGTTAGTGAGGTTCCCGAAGACCCAGGACAACCCCAAAGACATCTTGAGGAAGTAAGAACCGTAGCTGAAGTCGATTTAATTCCCCTACCTGGTAGTGGTCCTGACGGTGAAGAGGAAGTAGAAGCTATGGCTGAAGCCAGGGGGCCTGTTATTACTCCAGGAAAGTTTCAGGGGCGGAATGGAGGACAACGTGGAGGAGTATCTAGCCCAATTTGGAAGAGTGGCAAAGGCCAATGGCTGGAACGAGGAATAAGATGTTGGTTATTCTCCCCTGTTTACCTGGAAGGGGCAGCTCTGAAATGGTACGAAAACCTAGAGCAATCTTTAGGAGCCAATATCACCTGGGAGCGGGTAAAGAATGGAATGAAGGATACGTTTTCAAGCAATCGCTTGGGATGAACAGATGGAGTTCCGACTGCGCATGCGGATGCAAGGGGAGGAGGAGCCCGTAGAATCGTATGTACAAGATGTGTTAAATTTATGTTCAAAAGTGGACCCCGGAATGAACGAGAGAACTAAGATCAAACATGTTTTTAAGAGGATTAAGGCCATCTCTATTGGAGAAAGTGATGGTGATGACCAATGACACTCTAGAAAGCCTACTGGCTAACGTAAGGAAGATCCAGAACCGCACGTTTCATGGCTGGACAGCGGGTAGACCACCTACTGGGGGAAGTCTCATCAAAGGCGACAACTACAGGGAACGCCAGTCAGCCATCCAAGACGGAAAGAACACAGGAGCTAGAAAGCAAACTAGAAAACTTAACATCTGAATTTGCCAAGTTAAGCATGCGTCTTCTAGAACAGCAGGAGAAGAATCGAGATACACGAGGCCGCATGACTGAGAACAATAAGCAACAGCCAAGGGTTCAGTTTCGAAGTTCCGAGGGAAAGAAGAGCACAAGATGGTGAACAATAATGGAAGGTGGAACCGAGGGAGAGCAAGAGGAGCCTACTCCACCTCGAATCGTGGAAGAACTAGTGACGGTCGAGTGATATGCTACCAGTGCAATAGACCCGGTCCATTATGCTGTTTGCCTGTCGCTCAGGAAATCAGGGAAACGACAGAGGGAACCACTAAATCAGGAGCGAGTGGTTCCGCTAGAATGAGCTCCCGACAACAGAGGATGAGCGTCTTGTGCCAAGAACATGAGCGCCGAGAATGGCATGACACATGGAGGAGATACAACCGTAATCCACGCCATGAGTATCGCCGTGGGGATTTTACCAACGCTATAACCCAAGGAATTCCCTCGTCCCGAGGCCAGTACTGTTAGGACCGTGGGAGTATTGGAAATAAAAGGAAAATTAAATCAGAGGACAATGCCAATAATATTAGATACTGGGGCCTGTGTGAGTTGTGTTGATGAGAATCTGGTAGCCAACGTGAGAGACAGGATTAAAGCAGTACAAGGAATGAATGTTAAGACAGCCACCGATGAGCCGGTACAGATTTTGGGTAGAATAGAAATTATCTTAGAAATCAGCCACTGTGTGATATTGTTCCCCCAGTGTTTGTGTGGCCAAAGGAGTGGGTGACTGTTGTATCCTCGGTAACGATTTCCACCTGAAGTTTGGTACAACAATAGATTTCTCGAGGAGAAGAGCCCAATTTATAATCGCCAACGGAAGAAAAATCTCAGTAGATTTCCTCAGCGCGGAAAAAGACGCCAAGTATTTGCGTCCCACCTCCAGACCCCTCGTGGTTGAAGCACATACAGTTTGAAGAAAGACAACAGATACAGGCGAGAGTAATATGTGATGATTCTACTGAACTCCCTCCAAGAAGTCCAGAGACTCCTGAAAATTAAGTACGAAGGTTTGTTGCCCACTTTAGGAGTTATGGAACCAAAGGAAGGAATTTTTAGAGAAAAATCTGTTCTATTGCCCTACGGATTGACTCACGCCGAGCCACCTAACCAAGTATTGGTGATGAATCTGGCAGATGATAAAAGGTGCCTACAAAGAGGCGAAGTGTTAGCGGAGGTATATGAAATCTGTGAACTGCGAGAAGAACCGACCAGCGAAGTCGAGGGAGCAAGACAAGAAAAGAGCGAGCTTGAGGAGGCGAACATAGATATTAATCCGCAATTATCCCCAGAGAAAAGAAAAGCCCTACTTAAACTGCTGACAGAGTTTAGAGACCGCTTTGCCTGGAAGAAATCTCAAATAGGACGAACAAACGTGTGTGAACTGGCCATTCCGCTCACTGACGATACCCCAGTGCATCAACCTCCCTATAGGGTGTCCGCATCGTGAGCGAGAGATTATCAGGGAGCAGGTGGATGAAATGCTAACGAAAGGAGTCATCCGGAAAAGTAATAGCGCTTACGCATCCCCAGTTTGTACTCGTAAAGAAGAAGAACGACACATGGAGGTTCTGTGTAGATTACCGTAAATTGAACCTATGTATCCAAGATCTAGCGTATCCCTTACCATTAATTGGAGATATATTGACATACTTGAACGGATGTCAATGGTTCTGCACCCTCGACCTGAACTCTGGTTATTGGCAAATACCAATTAAGGAGGAGGATAAGCACAAAACTGCTTTTATAACGGCAGACGGCCTTTGGGAGTGGGAATGTACCCCCTTTGGACTCAAGACTAGCCCAGCGGTGTTCCAGAGATGTAAGGACCAGGTACTAGCAGGGTTGAAATGGGGGAGCTGTCTGGTTTACCTCGATGACGTATTGGTCATGGCACCAGCATATGATGACATGCTGAGCAGATTAAGGCAGGTCTTGGAAAGGCTTAGATCAGCCTCTATGACTCTTAATCCAACCAAATGTTCGTTCGGGTATAGCGAAGTCAAGATCTTAGGACATACGGTAAACGCCCAAGGTATAAGTCCCAACCCTGACAAGATTCAAGTAGTAAAAGACTTTGAGGCTCCAAGACGACTAAGAGCTCTGCGATCCTTTATTGGTATGTGTAATTATTACAGATCTTTTGTGCCGAATTTCTCTAAGGTAGTTGGTCCTTTAGTCCATCTTACCAGGAAGGATGTAAGATTCCATTGGGGTCCTGAACAGGAGGCAGCCTTTGTAGATCTGAAGGAGCGCCTGACATCAGCTCCAATTCTGAGACATTTTGACCCAGAGTTGCCCATTGAGTTGCACACTGATGCGAGTGACCAAGGAGTAGGCGCAGCCCTTATGCAAAAGGATGGAGAGACAGTGCTTCCAGTAGCGTATGGTTCGCGAAGGTTATCGGACGCCGAGAAGAAATACACTACAACTGAGAAAGAGTGCATCGCTGTGGTCTGGGCGGCGCAACATTTTAGGCAGTTTCTTGTGGGGCCGAAAGTTTACTATAGTGGTGGACCACCACGCGCTATGTTGGTTAGATAAGAACAGAGACCTATCGGGCAGACTGGGCCGTTGGGCTCTCAAACTTATGGAATTTGACTACAAGATTAAACACAAGCAAGGGAGATTGCACGTGGTACCAGACTGTCTATCAAGGAATCACGGAGGGATAGACGATCCGGAGGATCAGGACAAGACCAATGATATCCCAATGTTATCAATTAACCTGAAAGATCTCACCAGTCTACAGAGAGAAGATCCCGATTGCAAGAGGATAATAGAAGCAGTTCAAGACCCCGACGGAGCAGCTAGCGCAGATCGACGGTTGGCTAAGAGCTTTATGGTTGAAGACGGGTTACTATATAAGAAGAATGTCGCACATGTAGGTCACAAGAAGTTACTAGTGATCCCAAAAAGTATCAGAGATGAGGTGTTATTTGAATGTCATGACAGTCCGTTATCTGGCGGCCATCTGGGGTTCAGTAAAACATTCTTCAAGATAAAAAGCAGATACTACTGGCCAAATATGGTTAAGGAAGTTGAACGATACGTAAAAACGTGCCCGGACTGCCAGAGTCGCAAGACACCCAAACGAGCAGCCGCAGGGTTCTTACAACCTATTCCCGTGGGACAGCCATTAGACACCATAGGAGTGGACTTCTTGGGACCGTTTCCGAGGTCAGCGAAAGGGAATGTGTATATAATAGTAGCAGTAGAACTACGCCACAAAGTGGGCAGAGGCCGAGGCAACGAGAACCACGACTGCTGAAACAACAGCGAGGTTCCTAGTAAACAGGATATTCTGTAAGTTCGGGTGCCCAAAGAAGATATTGTCAGATAGAGGGACGAATTTCACATCCTCCTTGGTGAAAGAATTGTTAAAAGGATTGGGAATACGACCAGTATTTACAACTGCCTACCACCCCATGTGTAATGGACTGACAGAACATTTTAACGGTACTTTGGCCCAAATGCTGTCGAATTATGTCAGCACTAACCAGAGAGACTGGGATTTGTATGTAAGCCTTACTTGCTTTAGCTATAACACATCTGTACAAGAGACCACTCGACACACACCCTTTTTCCTTATGTATGGTCGAGAAGCACGACTCCCCATAGACGTGTCCCTACGCCAACATGCGTCAGAGGACCCACAAGTCGAGGAAGTGCTGGAGAGAGTTCAGAAGTGCCGTGAAGACGTACAGAAAGATAGTCAGCGGTACACAGAAGAAGCAGAAACAGAGGTTTGATAGGACCCATCGACATGTGGAATTTGAAACCAGGGGAACAAGTAATGGTGTGGACTCCCATCCGCAAGAAGGGTAGATCGACTAAGCTGCTACACAGATGGTATGGACCATACCAGGTCGAGGCTAAGCTATCGGACGTGAACTACGTGATACTAGTCACCAAAGGAAAGAAGCCTCCGTTCCAGGACACAATTCACGTTAGTCGGCTGAAGCGGTACTACCCTAGGACACTGTGAGAGGGTTATGGTAAACAAAACAAAGTGGACTAAAAGTAGTTGTAAATAATATTTAGTAAAAGGTAGATTAATAATTATTAATGTAGGACCATGTTCAATTTTTGGACTTTCCAATTTATTGTGAATTGTAGTGAGTGGTAGTAAAACCTTAACATTAGTGCACGAAATGAGGAACTCATGACGGTGTGCTTCACGACAATAAATAGCCGGTGAATGAACTATGAACGTGGCCGTCAGCAAGATCAGAGTTCGAACGGAAGGGGAGAGTGTAAAGACCTTGCTGAGGACAATTCGTTCGGTTAGTGTCAGTGTCACGTGGACATAAGTGAACTGAAGACAACCTGAGTCCCATAATCGTGGTTCATCATATATATATTCATATACGTTTATTCTCAGAACTGATTTAATAATTTTCCAATAATTGCTATTTATCGTACAGTGTTTAACATTTTATTTCTTGTTTAATTGTGTTACTTGTGTGTGTACCTAAGTCCTGACAGAGACAGGAACGAGGTGAGCGGCTATGGAATACCAGATAGCGGTGATGTATCTAGTTACGTGTAAGTGTATTTTGTTTGCAGTCGCAGTTACCGGGATGCACAGCGACACCCGGGTGCCGATATCTGTAACTACAGGGGTGTACTGGAAAGAGATACCCGAGATGGTGATGTACGAGTCATCAGTTCCTCTAGTGTATCAAAGTGTGTTGCCAGAGGTCGATATGGCTCATTTGTCCACTGCCACAGAATAATGGTTTTTGTAACAGAGTATTAAATGATCCCCAATGTATGTTGTTCGCATGGATTCTTCAGGCCGATAAAAGAATAGGACAGCAAGTGAAATGGCTGAACTCGAGCCTCAGTGGGAAATCCGATGTAATATGTAAAGTCTAATAGTATGTCTGCTAGAGTCCAGAGGAGTTTTAAGTGTGATAGGAGATTTCGCCCATTGGTGCTGTGGAGTAACGACTAAACGACAGTTAAAACCTTTATTCACTAATCAATATTTAATGTCAAAATTTGAAAATAGCTTAAGTGAGCAAGTAACTGAAGCCTTTTCAGAAATAGAGGAATGTCAATTTAGGTATGAAGAATTACAGTGCAGAAGTAGAGAGGACCTTCGCACGTGTCGTGGATGTTGGCGTTAACATAACCAAATTAATCGATCGATTTCAGAAGCTGGAATTCACAAACGAACAGAGAAATGATCACAAGAGTTTTTAGTTTTGTTACAGGTGAGCGCGCACCATACAGTACGTCAGTTACAATTGTTACAACTTGTTACACGCCTAGAGATATTGAGTCAATGTCGAGAGGGGAAGATCCCGAATTCTATAATAACTGTAGATAAGCTAAGAGAGGATTTAACAAAATTAACAGTTGCATTAAAAGCGGACAGCTATGACCTAGCGATACCAGTGGAGGAAGTGTCTAAATAACCTTAAGTTAGAAATAGCTGATTGTGTAATTTCTGGTAACTCAATCTTAATAAATTTGCAGATTCCAATCAAGAAAACTTACGTCCCAATGGAGATTGTATACCCCTTTAATAATACCTTTTGCGTGGAATAACCAGACTTGTACCATTAAGCAGGAAACGTCATTTGTGGTTAACAGTGAAGACAGTATGGTAGTGATACAGGGAGCAGCCTTGCAGCACTGTCAGCCGAATATTAATCCACTATGCTATGTCCCTAGATACGCCGGTGATGCTGTGTCCGGATCACGTTGCCCTAGAAAAAACATTTATGGGTGCGACCATACAAGAGCTGAGCTCACTATGTGTATTTTCATGTGTGTCAGGTGACGTGCCACTTATCACCCAGATAGACGACTTCACCTACGTACTAACCCATATTGTTGAGCATTTAGAGTTTGTGTGCAGATACACTTCGAACACTACAGTTAAGATAACAGAGCGTAAGAGCCTGGGTGCACTGCACGTGAGAGTGCCGTGTGATTGTAGCTTAGTCGCTGACTCCCACATTTTGGTTTCAGAAAGCTATCCGTGTAGGCAGGAAGCGGATAAGTTAGCTGTGGCACACATACTTCCAGCTTCGTGGTCAAAATTAAAAACTTTGAAAATCACCTCTAAAATTAATCATGTTTCCAGCACTTTCGAGACACTAGACGAATGCTTAGACAACGAATGGCCTAGTCAGCTGCCGCACTGGAATTTATCTTTTTCAGAACATAGAAAGTTAGAGAGCCCGACGCTTAAGGTTTTGTCAGTGGAGAGGGACATGTATACATCACTGTCAGCCGTGCTGCACTCCATTTATTTTTGTTTACTAACCATAATTGTTGTGAGAAATCCCCATCTAGTAGGCTTAGGTATAGGAGCATTTGTGAGAGCAGAAAATGAAATATTCTCCCCGAATCAGGAACAATTTATTGTGGATTTATTTTGTGGCATTATAATAATATTGGTTTCTGATTGGTTGTCGGTACGTCGTGGGATTATGGGTAAACTGGAGATCCATGGTATCGAGACGAAAAGGCGACGACATAGCGATGACCGCCAAACGTGACGTCAGAGACGATGGCTTGCCAAAGAACTTACCTATCACGGAGGTCGATGGAAAAGAGCTGAGAATCACTCTTGAATGGTGGGAACCAAGTTCGTGATCAGGTATAAAGGATACCAGGTAATCGTTGTAACCATAGGTAAACTTCGAGGTAAACTGTATAACTGTGAACGTTATAGTGTATGATTAATAAAATGTATAAAAATATATTATTTCAGGAGATTATTGTTATCATGAATTCGTAAACATGTAAGTCCAGTGTGTGAATGAAAATGTGGGGAGTGTGAAAGTTTGGAATGAAAAAAAACGAGTGGCCACTCAGAGTGAATGTGAGCGAATGTGAGTATTAGCTAATATAAGAGTTTATATTCCAAAACTGTTTATTATGATTGACTAGGTGAAATACATGTTCTGTTTTCAGCGGTACGTATACATACGCCCAATATCAGCGTGGAATGGTTAGAAGTTGATTTTGACTAATAATAATTAAATTGTAAACTCATAATTATTCTGTAAATACAGGGGAACCCTGAAATAGTTTTAGAATTCCTAGATTAGGTTAAGACTTAATGTTTAAGAGGATTGGTTACGTCGCAATGAAATAATAATTTGTTAGTAAAGTATAATTGACTATTGTATTATAACACTGATGTAAAACATTTAATAATAATTTATGTTGTCCTTCCAGTTGTCATTAACGTAATTATGAATTAAGCGTTGACAAGTTAGTTTCCTAAGATTGTAACACCGTATGTGAAACCAAATGTTGTATATTGGTTTATGCTAACCAATGTGAAGAACTAAGTAATTACTTTTGTAATTTGTTTGTAATTTGGGGAATAAAAATAATCAAGTATTAAACTTGTCAATGCATACAAAGTAACTTATAAGTTGTTCGGGTATAGTTAGCTATTAACATATTCTTGTGTGGTATTGAGGTAGTTATGTTAAAAGGTAGTTAGATGTATGTAAAGAATAAAATTTAAGAGATAAGAGCTTTGTTGAAAAACGAAGTCATTTCATGCTAAGTCTTAGAGCACCGGTGGGAAGTCCAGTAGCTCAGAGCCAGGCCGGTGACCCGAGAGGTCAGGTGACCAGAGAGGCCGGACGGCTACTGCTGACCACAGCTACTTTTGTCACGTAGACACTAGCCGCTGTGCACAACTTCAGTTACAAAACTTTGTACCACCTCTTGCACTGTAAAATATCTGTATCCTGTAGTACATGGTTACGCTTATAATGTCCTACTATAGTTTGTTTCACTTGTCTATGTTAATGAGTAGGAAGATGTCAAATATCTAAAAGCCTTGTCGTGGACTTATAATAACAATTATTTAGTTTGGGGTCCCTATAATAATATCCACTTTGTAAGGTTATTATATATAAAAAAAAAAGTGTTTTTGCAATAGTAAGTTATAGTATGGGTAGATAATAAGGATTAATGTACTAGTTAGTAATTTGGTAAATAGTTTCTAATAATAATATTATCATGTTTGAGTTGGAATATCGTCATTGTACTAGATCATGAGAAAGGGCAATATAAAGGATTAATATATTTTGTTTTGTATGACTCGCACAGAACAGCTGAATGGTTCCGGAATGTGGTCATGAACTCATTTATTCATATACAATTATAATTTCTCGCTTCAAGTAATTATAAAGACATGTAAAGTTGATTAATGTATTTTAATATAAAATGTCGAATATACCTACACGTAAGGATATATGTATAATATAAGGGAATGGACACCACCGCGGGTATTTAAGAGTCAGTTTATATGAACTAATGTTTCTGTCCAAATAAATGCGATTACACCAATAGCAAACATTGCTAACTAGAGTAGGTAGATAGGCTCTCGTAGGACAACATGTTTTGTAGAAGGCAAACCTTTGTGAGGAACGATTCATTGCCTGTTGCTGGAATAACATTAAAAATTAATAAACTTTCCCTGGAAATGTATTAGTGAAGCGGTACCGATGGGAGCGAACGACTGAGGCTCGTGATCGGGCCGTCCCAACTTCAGAGACTTTATGTGTGATCGAGCCGTCCCAACTTCAGAGACTTTATGTGTGATCGAGCCGTCCCAACTTCAGAGACTTTATGTGTGATCGGGCCGTCCCCAACGCCAGAGACTTTATGTGCCAGTGTAAATGACTGTCCCTGAGAAGTGGCTGCCGCAGTGTCGTTGTTCCCCATGTGTTTCCTCCACATCTAAAGACAACTATTGACTGTTGGAGAACCCCGACCGCTAGCCACACTGTTAGCGATACGCGGCGAAACGTGAGGGTAGACGCCATGGTAACTTGTGCACGTGACCCAGCCGCCCAGCTGAACACAACCAAGGGACCAGCTGCCAGTGCCTGAAAGAATGAAGAAGACGAACTCCTAGAGGGCATCCACCCCAACAACCACCCTTAATTTGGCTGGGGGTGTGTGACGTCGGGGCCCATGTTCCCCGCCGTCTGGAAGTACTGGAGGGGGAGGTCAGCAAGGTGAGCGCCCGAGGCGGTGTGTACGCGAGAGGACTCCGGCGCGAGCGGACGTCCGAGCTCCCTGAGGGCCGATCTAGTGTAGGGCTTAGCCTAGTGATGGTCGTGACGCGTGGTGTCCATGGGTTCGGAAGTGTTGTCGTTTGAATAAAGTTGCTGTAATCTGAGCTGCGTTTGGTTCCTGAGTACACCCCCTTCGCCCCAGCTGAGCAGGAGGCGTGACAATATAATAGATATCAAACAGTTAACTACGGTGAATTGCAACAGTTCAGTCTTACCTCCAGACACATTTAACATTAAATGTTTATTAGTTAGGTCTTAATGGGTTATCTTAATGGACCTTAATGTCATCAAAATTACGTTTTATTACATAAAACTAATGTTTTATGAAACATAGTATTGTGATAAAACTGCAAATCTCGTAAAGTAGTTTTTAAAATGACATTACAATCCGCCTTTTATTAAGAACTATTAAATAAGTATGTAATTCTTAAAAGGTATATTATATATAACTTAACTTATTTTATAAAATACAATATAATTCCTACCTTATAGGCTCTAACGATAACATTTTGTTTTTTTATAATACTTAATACTATAATACTTTAAAATAGTATATATAAAAAGCGCTAAGTATTGTATTTAATTACTAGAGAAAGAAAGTTTTCTATCATATGTTTGGTACTACTTATTTCCTCCGTTGGGACGCAATATTATCAGTTTTTCACGTTCTGAACTAATTCAACGTGTCAGATACAATCCCCTGGAAATCGTTTGGCGATGCTACTGTTCGACTTTAAAAGTCCGTTTGTATTGAACTAATACTTTCTACGATCCTGTAAAGATAAACATATACCACGATGGACAGTCCTGTCCCACACAGGTTTGTTACCAGAATAGCATTATTTGTGAACAGTTTGATGAATTGTTTAAGCGTTATGTGAAAATTGAGATATTGATTGTTGGGATCCTTCTATAAAGGTGAAATGGTTATTGGTGTCCGTAATTATAAATACAGTAACTCCCAATTCTAAATGAAATCCCTGTCGTGGTAAAAGCCGAAGTCGTAGTAAAACTTTTGAAGTGAAAGAGTGTTAACGCAATTATTTTAGAAGTAACTCAGTTTAGAACGAAAATTAATCGTTTTTAGACAATAGATAAACGCCTGAGATGATTATAAATAAGCAACCCCTCAGAAGTGTTTTTTGGCAATTGATATACAATTGAAATACAATTGATTTATTTATATAGAGTGTATTAGACCAAATAGGCCAATACCTGTATTGTTGACAGGAATTAATAAACTTTTAGGGGGCACGATGGTTGGTTATGGAAAATGTTTAAATGTACGTAATGAGATATACTATTTTAAAAAATATCTGATCTCTGACAATTTTGTAAGCAATTTCAAATAATTTTATTTATAAAGTCCAATTATTGCGAATAGAATCATATTTTAAAATTTGTTTATCACAATCGATTTGAAATTTCTATAGTATTATATATAGTTATTGAAACACAAAACTGGGATCATATCGTAAAATATAAAACATAAGCCTTTGATCGAGGGTTTGACTTGAAAACGAGCACATTGATCATGTTCGCTAAAAAACTCCCTTAGGCATTTGTGTTTCTTTAGCAACATATTTGCGGGAGTCCAGGTACTGAATAACGGCGTATTATGGTTTAATTTAACCCCCATCTTTCCTGCGGAGTGGTATTTTTTTGGGAAGCTTACGCAAACACTTATTTCATAGAATATTTCAACTTCAAAAATTCTATTCAAACCAGTCGCAAAAATAAAATTTTAGAGAGTCGTACAGGCCAGCATTTAAGTCATTGAATCTTTTGAGTCTGCCGTTCTCTAAATTTTGAATAAACTGTGTTTTTATGTATAGATACTTCTTAACCTTAGATCGAGACGTACACAAGCATGAGACACGGGGAAAAAATTTATCGACTGGTAGCCATAGAACGGTAGTTTATGAAAACTTGCCATCGCAGGTAGGTTCTTATTTCATCTACAGAGGTCAATAAAAACATGCCCTAATGTCCAAAGCGTTAAAAACTTGGTAGACGCCCTTATGGTTCCAAAAGCATTTTATAACACAGGTGAGGATTTGGCACTTGACTGGAAGGCTAGAGTTACATTAGCGAAGAGTGAAAGGAACGTAATTGTTGATTGACCTGTATGTTTGAATGATAGAAAACGGTATGCATGTTAAAAATGGTAAGATTTACATAAAATTGATGTTGGCTATGAAAATTGATTTGATTTGATTATAGTCTCAGATTTCCTTGCAAGGATGTGATAAATATAGATTTAGATCTCCAAAACAGCAACTACCGCGATATAATTCATTTTAGTTTCAGGTTTTTTATTAGACAATTTAAACCAGTTTACTCGTGGATTTGCGTGCAATTTTTATTGAACAGCCGGAACGTTCAAAAGCATAAATTTTTTATAATGGCATAATAAACCCTTCTGATATAATAAGTCTACCATTGGAATGTATTCAAATCTTCTGAACCATCTCAAAATAATATGATTTTAAGGTTAAAGAGAGCAGTGCTTTTGGTGACTGAAGTCAAGAGTGAAATAGATTGTATAAGCTGAGCGTTTAAAAACTCTCTTTTCTCCCGTCCAGTTGCTGATGAACCTAAACGGCTGAAAGTTCGATGTGAAACCTCTTAACTCTTCTTCTAACTCTTTATCGGCTTTTGAAAGTGACAAACACATCGTTATTTTGGGAGTCCTGATTTCAGTAAGTAAAAAACATGACTTTTTTTGTTACGTTTTAACATTATGGAGGAAAACCTTAAAATAATCAAATTAATAGACAGGGTATATTGTGATGACGATTAACTGTTTTGACAATTTTTTCAGTAACTCCATCAATACATGTGGTGAAGTTTACATCTTTGGATTCCATGGTTTTAAACAAATGTTTGAGCATTTTATACCAACCCTTGCAATATCATTTTGTTAACAAGCTAAACAGTAAAGGTTTTTCTTTACTGTGTTACTAAATATAAAAAAATCGCGTTCTTTCTTCAGGTTAAAACCCCATTTCAACCCCTTTGGATGTAATATCTTT
>NW_025785566.1:0-29278 GCF_021130785.1 Homalodisca vitripennis
TCTGTCCCAAAGACTATATTGGAAAAACCATCACTCCATTAAGAGTGAGAATGACCAATCATCGATTTGATGTTGCTCATCAAAATTATGAGAGACCATTATCTGCTCATGCGATTCAACACAATCAAAATAAATTAGAAAATTGCTTCAGCCTAAAAGGAATTTACCATTTAGAGCCAAACCCCAACCAAAATACCAATCTGATAAATTTAAGAAATGTTGAAATCGCAACATCAATTAATTTTTAAAATCAAGGCAACCAGATGGGTTGAACCTACAAAAAGGATGATTCTCTTTTCCTTTTTATGACAAAAAAATTTTTAGTTCTATGTAAACATTTACAAATATTCTACATACAGCTGATTGGGATCTTGTTGTTTATGGTATTTATTTGTTAAAATTTTATTTTGGTTATGTCTTTTGTTTTTGGTTTGAGTTCTGTTTATATGTTTTAATTCAGTGTGTTCTGAAGAAGGGTTGTGTCAACTCGAAAATTAAACATGAGCACTGAATTTTTGATTCTGTTTTTGTGTACACTATAAAGTACTTCGAAGAGTATTGAAGCCGATTGGCATTACAGAAGATCTATACGCCTACTGGTATTGTGTTTTTTCTTTATCTCCTTGTGAACAATGAACAGAAACTCGAGCCACTTCAATTGTTTAGATAAATCTTCTTATCTGCAGCAATTTAGATATCACGCCAACAAAATTGCTAAGTTAAATTGCCACATCATGTTTTTGACAGCTTGCCTATCCTTAGATATCACACCACGTGGCCTGCAACCCAAATTTCCACTAACTGGTCTTCCCCCCTGAAATTCACAGTAGTGTTATTGGTTTAGCCATAAAAACTAGCTTTGAATTAACTAATCTAGTTTTGAATTCATACAAGACTCTTGCCCAACATCACGGAAAACAACTTAAACTGCTACATTTGGAGATTTCTAATAAGTACCAAGACGCAATTTATGACCTTAATATAATATTATCAAACTCACAGAAATTTATATCTAAAAAATTCAATTCGTTACATCTCAAGTTGTCAAATCTGCAAGCGAATTCTAAAAACTATTACAATTCAGCTGATAAATACCAAAATAATAGTCCAATTTCACATCGTTTTTGTACTGGTAATAGTTCAATTTCTGATAAAAATAACCTACTTCTACTCCCCACTATCAACTCAGATTCTTATCCTTGTATTCCACAACAAGCCTTTCGACAAACATCTTCATGTGTTACTGAAAACATTCTTGATAATCAAAATTTACTTCCAAATTTCCCAATAATTTCTACGTCTTCCTTTGAAATCCCTTCCAATTCCTCCGATAACCATCCTTCCAATTCTTCCGATAACACTCCTCTGCAAACTACAACTTTCTATTAAAACCATAAATACCAAGAATACCATTGATGCTACCGATATTAAGCCAAATCAACAGTCTTTCGTCCAATTACAACCACCAACTTAAGTCTGACAATCATAGCTACAACTTACGTCCATTTAACTACAGCAATGAAGAAACCTTGCGAATTGAAAACCTGTCTAACTATTCACCAAATGTTCACGAAAGATCGATATTAGAAAAAGGCCTAACTTTTTCACCCACACCAAGATTTGACCACTTCAAACTTGTTACGGATGCCCTTAATTTTGCACGCAGTATAAGATTAAAGTATTTTTTTACTGTCCAAAATACAGGAAATCAAAATATAACTGAAAAAGTTCCTGACTGTTTATTAAAATTCAAAACAAATCCAGGTTGGGAACCTCCACCTTTACCAACTAATCATCCTGTTGAAGAATTCATAAATGTCGTCCTAGCCAATCTATCAAATTCCTCGTTTCCTAAACAACTTAAATACTACCAAAAACTTATCTGAAAATGAATTTAGAGCAATTAAATCACTACGTGAAAACAAAGACATAATCATTTTACCCAGCGACAAAGGTAACTCTATTGTTCTGATGAATTCTTTAGATTATATTGGTGAATCACAAAGACAACTGAATGACACATCAACATATGAAAAATTAGATGAAGATCCTTCTCCTCAACATAATGAACAAATCCAAAATTACCTTATGAACAACGGTCTTCAAGAGGGATTGTCTCAGAAAGCCATTGAACTACTAACACCTAGATGTCCTAGAACTCCAGTGTTTTACACTTTACCGAAAACACACAAGTCTACCAGACCACCTCCTGGCAGGCCTATCATCTCCAGCTATGGATGCCCTACGGAAAGGATATCTGCTTATGTTGACGACATCTTGCAGCCGTTTGTAAGAACACTTCCTTCCTATATCAAGGACACAAATGACTTTTTAACTAAATTAGCTCAAATTAATCAACCCTTGCCTGACGACATCTTATTGTGTACTGTCGATGTAGAATCTTTGTATACAAATATTCCTACAGATGATGGTCTCAGCGCTGCCCAAAATTACCTTGATTCACGCCCAAACGATTCCAAACCTAGTACTAATTTCATTCTCAAACTTATGACCATGATCTTAACCTTAAATAATTTTAAATTTCAAGACCAAAATTACCTTCAAACAAAAGGAACTGCTATGGGCACACGGATGGCTCCTTCTTATGCCAATCTTTTTATGGGACTATTGGAAAAGAATTTTTTAACCAGTCAAAATTATAAACCTCTAATTTGGTTCAGGTACATAGATGATATTTTTATAATATGGCAGCATGGTATCAAAGAACTTAACGACTTTCTTTTTAACCTCAATAAATTTAGCATTTTAACATTTACATGGTCTATCTCACCAGATTCAGTAACATTCTTGGATACTGATGTATTTATTGAAAATCACAATTTGAAAAACAAAAATTCATGACAAGGACAGTAACAAAATGCAATATTTGCATTTCACCAGCTGCCATCCAGTTCACATTAAAAAATCTATACCCAAGAGTTTATCAATAAGAGCAAAAAAATCTTTGTAGCAATCAATCTGACTTCCATAACTACATAAACAGACTGTCCCATGTACTTTTTGAAAGGGGGTATCCAAAAAATCTTGTTGATAGACAAATCAGAGCACCTAAAAATATTTCTAGTGCTATTAATCCTAATGATCCTAAATTTATCACCCAATATTTTCCTGGCCTTCATAAAATCAACAAAATTCTAAAGGTTTCTTTTCCTATTTTGGAATCTTCCCCTGAAACTAGAAATTTATTTTCTAAGCCCCCCAAAGTAATTTTTAAAAAACCTCCAAATTTACAAAACATTCTCTCTAGACCGAAATTAAAGTATGAAAGGCAATACAAAAAGTAATAACATCAAATGTAATGTGTGCAATCCTTGTAACAAGCCAAGATGCGGCATTTGTAAGATGTTAATAAATTCTAAATCGTTTAAAAGTAGCACAACTGAAAAAGAATATCCTATTAAAGGTAACATTGATTGCACTACAAAAAACATAATTTATCAACTAACCTGTAAATTCTGTCCCAAAGACTATATTGGAAAAACCATCACTCCATTAAGAGTGAGAATGACCAATCATCGATTTGATGTTGCTCATCAAAATTATGAGAGACCATTATCTGCTCATGCGATTCAACACAATCAAAATAAATTAGAAAATTGCTTCAGCCTAAAAGGAATTTACCATTTAGAGCCAAACCCCAACCAAAATACCAATCTGATAAATTTAAGAAATGTTGAAATCGCACATCAATTAATTTTAAAATCAAGGCAACCAGATGGGTTGAACCTAAGATGATTCTCTTTTCCTTTTTATGACAAAAAAATTTTAGTTCTATGTAAACATTTACAAATATTCTACATACAGCTGATTGGGATCTTGTTGTTTATGGTATTTATTTGTTAAAATTTTATTTTGGTTATGTCTTTTGTTTTTGGTTTGAGTTCTGTTTATATGTTTTAATTCAGTGTGTTCTGAAGAAGGGTTGTGTCAACTCGAAAATTAAACATGAGCACTGAATTTTTGATTCTGTTTTTGTGTACACTATAAAGTACTTCGAAGAATATACTATATATATATATATATATATTCTATATACAAACGTGGCGTGAGTTCTACGACTTTTCTAAATAACAGGACTGTATTTATAAAACACTTTGTAATTCATCTTCTTTCTTGTTTCTATGGATATTTAAAATATATTAATATGTACACTTGTTGTATATTCTATATGTTTGTTTCTGGTCGTGCTTCTATATACTATATACTATATATATATATATATATATATAATATATATATATATATATATATATATATATTCTATATACAAACGTGGCGTGAGTTCTACGACTTTTCTAAATAACAGGACTGTAATTTATAAAACACTTTGTAATTCATCTTCTTTCTTGTTTCCACGGATATTAAAAATATATTAATATGTACACTGTTGTATATTTCATATGTTTGTTTTTTTATAGATTTCCCTTCACTTACACTATAATTAACAGTAAATAGATTTTTGTTATCAGATTACCCGAACACATGCATACTATAGAAATAAACATGTTTTATTTTCTCTTCTTACCATATTAATGACAACGTGATAGAGTATCATGATTTAGATCATTCAGGCACGATACTCGATATGTTCGTCCACCGCTAAATAGTGTATTTGCAAGTAAAAGAACCTTGGTAGGTTACTTTTCCTGTGATGTATATAACTTAAATAGTCTACATAACAGTCCTATGTTAATTAAAGTTTTAAAGTTCCTTAGATTATACAACTTACGATATCGATAAGTTATTAAATAAACAATACATTATTTGAAATATGGGTCGGAACAGTTTACTCCGATGTTACTCGCCAACGTTATGGTTGTCCAGAAGTGGCAACATCCCAAACCTCAAATGTCAAGATTCTTGGGGTCATGTTAATTCGAAATTTCTAGGCTATTGCAGCAGATGACTGTTGGAGGTGGCAGGGTTCGTTTTCTAAGAGATAAAGGTTCTTGCCAGCCTAGACAAAAGGGTTTGTCGCACCCTACCCGTTTTGACTAAAGAGGCCGGTTCAAAAACGGCCTCCCACTCTTTCGAGGGTACATGATGAGATGAGTACCCTAAATTATTCCTCATGGATGTCAATATGAGGCGAACCCTACCCCTAACCTTACTCATCCAGAATATCCTGTCACTCCGGAAGCTTGCGCTAAGTTCCTTATAGGACAAGGTTCAATTTATAATCTTCTTGTCCTAAAGGTATAACAATATTTATATTGGAAGAGTTTAAAAATAAAGTTTTATTACACCGTTTTGGGCTTGAAAATTCCTTTTTAATATATACTCGCAAAGACTTACTTCACATGCATAGCATATTTCTTTTTTCGTTAAAAAAAGTCTGTTGACCTATTTCCAAAATAAGCGCAGTCAAAATCTTATCGCACATTTTCTACCCACTTCTTTAGGAACGCTAAACTTAGATCTAATCAATTCACAAATTTTACTTTCTATACATGACGTTTTGGAGCCTTTATTACTTCAGGTTGCGAAAGTCATATCCTCTAACCGGGACTCGAACTCAAGCCTTTAAATCGATAAGCTGAGACAGTGATCGATTAGCTAGATTAGCTACTAAGATAGTAAAAGATGTCTAATAGGCACATTCTGGCAATTGTTTATCCTGCACGTTCCTACTAGATGTCAATATTCAGCTGCTGTATAACTTTTTAGAAAAGCAAATTCTATGTTATAATAAAATCTCACTTAGTTGAGAAACTCAATATTTTAAGGGGAAAATAGAGCACGGTACAGAATAATTGATAACTGTTCAACTTGAAATTGTTTTATTTGTATGTTTATTTTTTGGCTCAAAGAGGCTCTTAACGTCTCGTCTAGAAGTTTAGTAATTGATTTTCATTCGGAATGTCTATGAAGGTTTATTTTTGACCTCTGGTGGTGGTTCCAGTAAGATTTTGATTAAATCAACAATTATAGACTATATTTCTCCTCAAAAAGTTTTACAATACCTTTACGTAATTTTTAAGTGCAAGCAATCTAATATAATTAAGTTGTAAATTTTAATCCTAAGACAACTTACTTTCACTAATTTCAAATTATTTACAATGGCTGAAAGATGTCTCTCAGGCATATTTAACTAAATAATTCTCTAAGTAATCTTTACATTTTTTATAAAATATGTATGAAAGGACCTTAAAACAATTAGATATGATATTGAAGGTGATTGTAAACTTATGCTTTCTGTTCACTTCGAGTATATTAAGGATTTAAATAAATAAAATGACTGAAAGATGTCTCTTAGACATATTTAAGTAATCAATACTCTTTATCAAATATATATGGACGGATCTTAAAAGATTTGGGCGTTGTAAACCGATTCATTAAAAATGCACATTAATTTTCAAGAAAAAATAATGAACCACAATTATAATGAAAAAAAATACATTGTAGTCAAAAACATAAAAATCTTCGTAAGAAAACATGACTTATAATTATTTAAGGAATGTTTACAGATATTCTCTAAAAACGATTCATTATAATTTTGCAAGCAATAGGGTAATATTATTATTAATTGTTAAATTGAATATAGGCAAAAATGGATTCTAATAAGTTATTTCTATGGCTGTATTACATTAATATTACATATTACAATTACATTAATGTAAATTTAAAAAGAGCTCTGGTGATAATTTCAGAAACTAAAAAGAAAAGTTCAAGATTATAGACCGTATTTCTCCTCAAATTTGTTCAATATTCTTATTAAAGTTTTCAGTGCAAACAAGTAAATATAATTAAGTTATTAATTGTAATCCTAAGTCAACTAGAAATCACTAATTTCAAATTATTTTTAATATTAAACAACTATAAACTGCCTGAAAGATGTCTCTCATGCAAATGTAACCAAGTAATTCTCTAAGTAATCTTTACACTTTTTATAAAATAAGTATATATGTGAAAGGACCTTAAAACATTTAGAGATGATTTTGAAGGTGATTTTAAACTGATTCTTTCTGTACACTTAGAGTGCTTAAAGTATTTAAATCAATACATCAGGGGTTCTTTAGGTTTGCCCATAAAATATAAGGAAGATAATCTGTGATTTATATAAACTTCACTTGCAAATACAATAAAATAGTTTTAAATTTCCTTAAAAACTAAATCCTGTTAATAATTCCATTATTAAATACAAACTCTTCTTTCAATGTGTTTTTCTGTAATTATAAATCTCTAAATCTAAGATTTAAACTACTTTGTGTTGGAAGAATAGTTAGAGATATCTTTGAATTGTAAATAATTAAAGTAACTTATTTACGTATAAGTCCTTGTCTCGATCCTGGTCTTTGCCATAGTACTGGGTGAAACCCAGTGTAGATTTCCTACGCCCTGCGTGTCTAATGACTTTTACTTATTATACTGAACTACGAAAAGACTCCTGGTCCTTATCAAGCTTTTAGCCTAATCGCACTGGTTTTGGGTGGGCTCCTCCAAATCAACGTGGTGTCTGTTCAACGAATTCTGTAAACTAATTTTCAATTTATAGACATCCATTGAATTATATGTGCTTCGTAGTTTCTATGGATATTATAACAATATTAATATTGACACTGTTGTATATAATTCACCTGTTTCTTCACGTGCTTGTGTACATTATACTAACATTAAACCGTTTCTTAATTCTATCGTCTGTTCTATCTTCTATTATTTTAACCTTTCTTAATATTGTACTACATTTTAGCTATTAACTCCCTGGATTCCATTAATGATAATTTTGCTTACTCTATTAGACCCTAAGTGGGTTGAAGGTTATAGTTGTTAGTACTTGTAAGCAGGTTGAAGCATTGCACAAGAAGTACTTTAATATACAGAACAGAAAGTTAATATATTTTAACTTATAGCAAACCTTCATTTTAGGTTGACATATTTCAATTCTTATATAATTGAAACTCACATATAGGATCAATTCAATAGGACTAATATAAATCATGAAGTGTTTCTGGAGTAGCTTGATTAAGAAATTAAAACATCAAGAGTAGAATTTTTGTGTTAAAATCTACATAACAGATATAGATACATTTTTTACATAAAGATTATAGCAGTTTAGATACATCATGATAGTTTTGATAAAGTATACACTAAATACACAACATGAATTCTTGTTAATTCCTTAGATTAAATGAATCAGTACACATATTCATAGAAACTAAACACCATTTTCTTAGGAAAATAAGATCTTAGGCACACAACTTATTTTTAGGCTCTCTATATACACATACTTAAAACTGCTCTCACTTTTAGATAGTTTGAAATAAAATTTCCTTTAGTACGAGACATATTTTGTAACATCCATATTCAATACAGTTATTTGGGGTTTTGTGTAAAGCAATAGTAAATTTACTACTGAAACTTACTGAAACTATTTTTTCTGAAACGTTTTAGTGGCCTTCAGTAAGAGATCTTGAATCTATTAGTTTAAGCTATTGTGAATTTCTTAAATACAATTTTACAATATTAAGTCAATACCTTTTTATTTAAACAGTTATAATTCCTGAACTGTAAAATATTGAACGAATTAAATAAACAAAACCTAAAATTCTGCATTGGATTCTAGGTTGTATTGATTCTGTTATTTAAATTCAAACACTAACGAAGAAGGTTTGATCATGAATGATCATACTTCAAACTTGGTTAAGATTATTGTTACTATGTGTATACAGTGTGCGCAAACAAGCACTCGAACTCGGGCCTTGAGTTAATAACCTGAGACAGTAATTACTTAGCTATGGTGGAAGGTGTCTACTAGGCACATTCTGGTAATTCTTTATGCAGCATGTGCCGAATAGATCTGAAAGTCCACATTTTTGGAAATACATATATTGGAAAATATTAAAGTGATTCTATATGCTTGCTTTAGGATACATGGAGAATTAAAAACAGCCAAAGCGCACATTTAATCGAGAACGTACTGTAGATTTTACGAAGAACGTACAAGTGGGATTTATTTTGTATATTAATCATCCTATTAAAGATATAAAAGTAATGAAAAGATCAAAAAACATAAATTTCAGTTTGCTTTTGACCACGTTACTATTTGTGTAATATACAGAATTTTTTATATATTATTGTTTATGTATAATAGTACATGCACTGGTCTAGTGTAATATGCTGTGATAAATTATCGATAACGCCAGGATTTAAACTAAGGACTTTAGATTTCATGTGATAGTTACGGTGATCTATAAAACATAAAAATTACTCACAGTAGATTCTGGTCCTAGTCCTTTCTAAGAGCCTCACATCATGTTCCTTGTTCGGTGGTTCTCCGAGTTGCTGCGATTAGAATGACTTTTAAATATAGTAGTGAAGAGTTCAACACAGTTTGAAATATACTTAACTTTTCTTTCGTTGTTTCCATAGATATAAGTAATTTAGATGTGTACTTATGTAGTGTACATATCAGCTGGATTATTTAACTAAAATTTTCCTATTTTATCACACGTAATTGATGTTCTTTTATAGTTACGTTCACAACCATAAGATTAATTTTATTTATTTTTAGTCTAGGGGCCAAGCATTTACAACTATAAACGAACAGCCTCGAGATTCGTAAAATTGATGAAATATTTTCCCCAAACATCAAATTGATTGTCAAAACTAGATTTGGTGCGTGTCGTAGTAAAGGAACTATAAAGAAGTAAATTAATCAAGTGATATTTTTAGGAAATATAGTTGTTTTATTAAAGATATTTAAATCCAACCGTCAGACAACGATAAGGAACGATTAAATTAGACATGTTCAACCAATTATTTGTTAGCGATATTGTCAAATATTCTAGTTTTTTATATATTTAGAAAGGGTGATCTACGACACTTTAAACCTGTAAATTATTCTTTGTAAGATACACTAGTACACTAATATGTACGTTTTACTCTAACATTGGACATTATTCGTTCTCAGCGTGCCCTAGTCTGACATAAAACTAAGGGTATATATGAATTACTGTACTTACTACTGCACAGCCCCGCAACAACAAAAGGAACTAGATGTTGGTTGGACACTTTTAGTAGGCTTAAATTACTTTTTTAACATGTTTTTGAATTGCAACACACATTCAATATGAATAAGGGCTTTTAATCTGACATTTGCAACAGAAAATTGTGTATAGACCGATTTTAATAACACATTTAAAAAATAGTACTGGATATCGTATTATTAAATGTGCACAAAGGAATACTCTATAACTACATAGTACCTTACATTGACTTAAAAAAACATCTAAATATAAAAATGAATTCAATATCCAAATCTATATATCTTGTGTCCTGTAATTGCAAACTTTGTTATTATTCAAATAAATACTTATTTTAATATATAGGTATAATAAATATGTATACCTTTAAATATTTATAGCTAATACATCACTTACGTATGTATTGTAAGTTAACCGTTAAACTTTACAAACCTAAACCAGTAATTCAGTGTGTAACACAGACGTAAAATAATTATTGGCTTCTCCTTCAGTTCTTGGAAACTGAGGTAAGCACCTTGCATTTTAATTAGTAAATTATTTTGTAACTTAGGAAGATGATACAACATTACGATAACTAAGAAAAGTTTTTTCAGGAATGTCACTTTTAGCCAGGTTTTCGTTTGCATGCAAAACATATTCGCAGAAATATACCTTAATTATGGAAGATATAATTATGTATAATATTGTCTATTGGTTATAATATTAGTCAGTAGAATATAATATAAAATAAATCCTTTTAACTCTGTTGCAACTATTAGCTATCGACCTTAACATTGAATACGCTTTTGTGAAGAAAATCGTTAACTGAGATACTTCTTAATTAAATTACCAAAAGAAAACAGCAAAATATCTACGGGACAGAATATACACCTATCTATATTCTGAACTGCTGGTGGTCTTTTGGTTTCACGTTGAGGTCATAAGTCACCTTCAGTTGTAATTTTACTACGTTAGAAACTTTATTTATGGGCTTGTGTGTGTCTGTGGACACTTGGATCTGTATATTCCGTTCTTAGGCGAGATATGGTTGTTCATCGTTCAACATAACTTTATAGAATACGATATAATGAAATGAAATGAAAATTAAAATGAAATGAAATTAAAATTCCTTTATTTCAACAGGCAAAGTTAGGGCCTCATGGCCCTTTCTTACACTTAAACCTTTCTGATCAATAATTATTCACAAATATTAACCAAATTAATACTAACCAAATTAATACTGCGTATACAGCGTAGGACGGGTTAGGTTTGGAAATATATCTCGCCACCCGTCTCTTTGTGTGTTTAGAGCGTATCCTTCAAGGTCCTGAATGTTTGGCAATTATTGTAGTCCTGCCTATTCCGTTTACTCATCTGATCTAGTTTTGGTGAGTTTCCTAATGTTGTCAGCCTAATGTGAGAAAGTATCCAAGGCTCGCGGTTATAACTTCTGTGGTGTTCATGGGAATAATCCCCAGCACCATCCATTTCACAACATGAGCATTTTAATTGCCCAGTACTTCGGTCTATATTCCAAACTGGATGAGTGTATAGGCTTTTAGCATTAGAATTAAAATTCCTCTACTTTAAAAAAAAATTAGTACTAGCAACGAAATAATATATTGGGAATTAACACTTCACCAAAAACTTCAATCGTTATTGCTGGGTAGCTTAGAACCTTAGGAGAGGATAGTAAAGTCAGACTCCTTATATGTAAGAAATGAGAAATTAGCAAAAATATTTTATATTAATCTTCACATTTGTTACGTGTTATGTAATATAGCCTTCGCTGAGTTTGTATGCCAAAATTTGAAGTCTGTATAGCTTGTTTTATTTTCGATTTACCCTATGGACAGATACACAAACAATCAGACAAGTAAGAAATATTGAAATCGTGTAAGCTAAATGAGTATTAGGCTTCTATGACGCTTAGTCTAATTCCATGTTTGGACAGCACCATCATATAATTCATTTTGTCTATGTAGAAACCTCATGCAGTTTTTTATGGCAGTAATCAAATAAAATGTCTGGTAAGCAAACAAGGGTACTACAACATAGGTGTGCAATGGAATTATATATTGCCAGTAACTTTCTACATTGAGCTCAATATGTTATGATATCTTTTCACTCTATTAATAAATGTGGCATTACAATATCACATGATAGTACACAGTTTGTTGACATATTTAATAATTCACCAATAATGGTTGCAAATAAGAACCATAAATATTTGCTCTGCCAAATCTGTACGATTGACCTGCACTAATATCAAACACAGTAACACGGCTATGGTTGAAAGAGCTGATTATATGTGAGTGTTGAGTTTAGCTTCAGTCTAACTTTCTCTTACGTGCAGCAAATGAAATCATTCATCTTCCACACAAGAAAATCATACGTGCAATCAAATCTTCTAAACAGTACATAGCTATGGTGAGAAGGACGATTCAGTGAGGCTGTGAATGTTAGGTATTAAACCGATGCGGGTGTTTCTTTTTAACTTTTTTCGTGTTTGTTAACAAAATATTTTTGGATCGCTTTCGATGAACATGACTCGAGATTTAAGAAGTCTGCAACAGCATCACATTTTAGACGCTGCACTAAGAAGAAGGTGAACTCGAGCTAAACTCAACATGCGTATGGAATCAGCCCTTCCCATCTTATCTGCGTTATTGAAGACTCAGTAGCTCCACCGTGCTTTTGGATCGTGTCAGTCAACATCGTAGTGCTTTTAGTTGTGGACATGATGAGACATGAGGATACAGGGTGCATAATGAAAATAAAAAAAAAAAAATTAATCATCCGATTCATAAAAATGGTGAAAATACTTAAAATAGTCTCCTCCTGCATCAATACACATATGTAGACAATTCTGCCACGCTTGGAAAGCACCCTGGAACTCCTCCACTGGAACGCCTTTCAGTACTGTTATAACTTCAGCTTGGATGTTTCCCACTGCATTCCCTTCAGCTCTCTCTTCAGCCAGTGGAACAAAAATATCACACGGAGCTATGTCAGGGATGTAAGTAGATTGGGACACCACGTGGGTCTTGTTCTGGGTAGGGTAGTTGGCAACTACGAATGCCGCGTGGCTGGGGGCATTTTCGTGGTGGAGTTTGAAGATGACTTTAATATCAGGCCGGACGCGGGCGATCCTGTGTTTCAGTCTGAAGCACCTCCAGATAAAGGACTGCGTTGACAGTTTTTCGTTGCGGTATAAACTCAAAATGGACGATTCCTAGAACGTCAGAGAAGACTATCAGCATCATTTTGATACGAGACATGCTCATGTGCATTTTTTGTGGTTCGGGAGACAATTGTGTGTACCACTGGGAGTTCTGCCTTTTAGATTTTGGATTTTAATATCTACTGATGCTGTTGCTGGTGCAAACTGCTAAAGAAGATGTGTGCTTAAGTTATTCAAGCAATAGTTCACTCCGGCAGGGTGCCCTCTCAATTTAGAAGTTTAGCTACTTATTTTATTTCGTCATGAAACATAAATTTCATTATTATCATTTAAAAACTGGTATTTTAATATTTAAATTTTGTGTGAAAATCTAATTATGCGTTCATAATAGTGCATAATTTAAATTAGCCCGTTACAATCTCTTGTATTGTGAAAGAGAGCTCTGGCGTGGATTTCTGTAATTAATAGAATGAGCTAAATCTTCTAGAACAAATTTTGGGTACAACTCTTTGGTATTGTTCTTAATTTTTGAAATATATCAATTAAAATATTTATAGCTTTTATTTCTTAAATAAAAATCAATTACTAATTTTAACTCTTTACGAATGTTTTGCGTACAAGCATGGATAGAAAGATTGTTGTAAAAAACAAATTAGAAAATGCTTCTCATAACAATATATACATATTTTTGATAAAACTACGTGAAAACTTCCAGTATATATTGGTGTCCATTCAGTATAAAATAATGTAAACTGATTCTCCCTGTACTGCTTGGGTACTAAGAGGATTATACATAGCACCAAACACTAATTAGTAGCTTTTACACAAAACATAACAATACACTGTATTAAGTATATTTCATTGTTCATCTGTTAGCGCTAAATATAAAATATTTGTACGAACATTTTGTGCTTTAAATAACGGCTAAAACTAGAATGTAAACTGATTTATATTGAATTAAAGTAACTCATCCTTGTAAGTCCTAGTCCTGGTCCTGCTTCTGGCCATCACATCGTGTGCCTGATGCTACTTCCGTGACTATCTGTGAATTGAGTGAAGTTTGCAAAATCCAGCGACATAACACTTAAGAATTATTTAAAAACATTATATTATAAATGCCATTTTGTTTCCATGGATATAAAATAATATTTTACTAAAACTACTGCTTACGTTTCACCTGTTACTTGCATTGCTGACGTCACGACTACTAATAGTACTAAACGCTTGTTGTCTGATTACCTCCACACATATATTTTAGGGGCACAAACGGGCAAATAAAACTTAACTATAAAGATTCTAATACATTTTTTCCCGGTTTCTGATGTGTGTGCTACATTATTATTGTATGGATGCAATATCAAGGGACACTATTCGACATGACATCTTATAACTATTAATAATTATTCTACAATAGTTTATTTTATAAATGCAAACTCTTTTGAAGATTTTTTATGTCAATAATCACGATAACCCTACTGGACAGATTGTAACAACTAAACTTGATAAGACCATTATTTATATACAAAGAAAACTTACGCGTATTTGTATTTTAAAGTATTCCTTAAAAATTTTTACGAAATTTATATATTATTTAATAACTTAAATATAAATTGAATTTTAAATATAACAATGTAGTATTTCGCTGCTTACCACGTGACAGGACAGTGTATTTAAGAATTTTGTATTTCAGTATATAAATATCATAATATGATGTCGTGGTAAGAGGAAAATTTTAATGGTAAGTACAATTTATATAAATAGCAGCAATGACATATTAAACCAATTTACATATTCTGCTACCTTATAAAACACTTATGTTTAGCTTGTTGGACATTTCCCATACGTAATTTAGTAGGCGAGTGTCCTCAATAGGTAATAAAATCACACCTTAGATTATCCTGTACATCGATTTATCATCATGCGATAGTAATTAAATTATTATAAATTAATAAAATAAGTGGTTTACAAATAAATATAATACCCCAAATTACATTTGAGACACCGGATAGATTATTACTTATTTAGTAAGTAAGCTTCTCAGGTAACAAAGGCGCATTGTGAGAGAATTCTATATACTCGTATCATCATACGGTAGTAATATATTCCTTACGAAGCCTTAAAAGAATGGAAGCTCACAAATGAATAAAATATCTAAAAAGTACGATTTAAAACACTTTCGTTAATGTTTTAGCATACATGTTGTGGCATTGTAAGCTAATTAATATATTTATTAATAAAGTAGATGGCAATTTATAAAATAATTATATGATTAAATGAACCATTTAGAGGATATTGTTTTCTTTCTAATCTTCATACAAGAAATAAAAAAAGACGGCATATGCTCATGCAGACGCGAGATGCCTGCACATACACGACATGGATTATAGAACAGAATATATAATGGAATTATAAATATACTAGCATTTGTTGGTACACCTATGAGCCCAACCAGCAACACAATATATTTATAGTGTAAAATAGTGGCATAATGTTATCGTTAAGTGTTCATTAGTTTTAGTAATAATAAAGTAAAAACCCAGGTATTAATATTTAGTTACATTTACAAAACTAAGATTATTTTAAATCATAAACAAACCTGTGCCTTTATTGGAAAAAATATTCAATTTTAGTAAATATTCATTTGGGATTGAAATTTATAATAAAATGTTAAGAAATCAAAATATTTGCATGTAACTACGTTATAAACGTTTATTCTCTAATGTATATTTTAAATCAGAAATCAAGAAGAGGGATTTTCATAAATATATAATATTTATATATTTTTCTCCATAGAATATTTATTTGAGTGTTAAACCACAAAGGATAACTCATTAATGTTTACTATGAATATATTTGAATGTAACTACATTTGATATCAAATTTTTAAACCATCTTTTCATAAATTCATTACGGTTCCAGTTATCTTGTAAATGAAATTGTAAATCTTACAACAGATAGTGTCCAATATTTTAAACTTATATCATTTTCTTGCTTATAGTTTTTATAATTCTAATAAATTTAAGAGATCACAGAGTATGGCGTTGATCTGTGAAACCCCCTTGAAAACATCATAATCCTGAAGGATTTGAAAAAGGAAAATCGTTGAAGTATAAGTTCTGAAATCATGTGTAATACACCATATCCCTGAATCAGCATGGTTATTTTACTACTCATTTATAACGTAAGGTTAGAGAAGGCACTTCCTACTGATGTGGGTAAACAATCCAAATGGTCATAAACTAATTATTATTATACACAAACGTGCAAGGTTATGACAACCATCTAAGGCAGTAACCAGGTCAGTTCGGAGCTTATTGCCAGGATTATTATTGATATCCTTAGGATGCAAGCCAATCCGTCCCAGTATTTAATCACAAAACAGAAACCTCAAACGTTAATCTAGGTCTAATCCCGTAGATATAAAGCAAGTGCAATAGCTTCGGCTACCCTCCGATCGGAAGCCTGCACTATATTAGTAACCATATTCTCCTGGCAACAAACCTTTCCAGTCGTGGTCCCAAATTCTGTCACCTGTCAACAACATTAGGAACTTGACTTGGCATCAACTCGCTGATAGAGCTTCCTCGACAAAAAAAGGACCTATGGCTTCCCATTATGTCTTCTTCTAAATGTGACCAGGGCAGCATGGACCGGGTTAACACAAGGACAATTCTATCACATTACTTTACTGGCTCTCTTCAGGATTGCATTAGTCAATTCCGTGACTGTGATTTTAAATTTACCACTCACAAGAATTATCATGTCATCTCATCTGCATATATCTGTGGGAAGAGACCTCTACTGTTACAGACCTAAACAGGTCGTCCATAACAAGGAGAAAGGACGCCATCCTTAAGAGAGACTTAAGTGATTCTTTCACTGATCTTTCACCCTAAATATTGGGTTTTAACGTATCTAGATATAAGTAGAAATTAAAGATCCAAATACTTCTGTACTATTTAAAGCATTTTTAAAATTTTAAATGTACAATAAAATGTATTTTACTAATTCTGGAAATAAAGAGTCTGTAAAAAGTGAGAAAAAGTATTACAGTAACGAGTCAATGTATTACATTCCATAAACATTTTTATTAGCTTCGTGGTAAAAAGGATATTAAATTTACCCACTGTTCATTGCTTAAAAGTTCTTTTGGAATTTAAAACAAGCTGAGAATTGTTTTTATTATTAAATAGAAAAAAATCTGAAAATTTTTTATGGTTTAAGAGATTTTGTAAAACAAATAGTAAAAACGGTCATCACGTTGAACTCTATTGCTTCAAAGAGTTAACAATAACGGAATTACACGTATGTAAAGGTTTTATAACTAATAAACACTTGTTCTGACTATTAATAAATGCTATATCCTGATGTGATTAAAATGTTAGCCTCGGAACTAAAATTAGTAAATAGGCGACTTATAATATATAATAAAATAATGAAAAGTACAACTCGCTGGAAAGTTATAAAATTTATCGGTACTGTTAAGAAATAAACATTATAAAGAAGTTGTGTACTGGAGTGATTCTGGTATTGCTGTACTTTACGAGGGTGTCCTTTCAATTTAGAAGTTCAGCAGACGCATTTTGTGTACGAATTATTTATTTTTGTTTTCCACGACACGTAAGTTTAATTATTATTAGTGATATCAAGGATACTATTAGAAGATGGGAATGAAATCTAAGTAAGAAGTTTTTACTACTGCATCATTTTAATTTGCTATGTCTTATCTCTTGTATTGTGGATGCGTGATCTGGTGGATGTTTACGTAACTAACGGAATTAGTTAGGAATTGTAGACTATATCTTTCTTAAAAATTATTTGAAACCGTATTTTATATTATTATGTTTTAGACATCAAACGGGGTGTAGTTGTGTATTACTAATGTTACTCAGATAGCGTACACTTATTCAAACTAAACATAATATGTAGCCTAACAAAAAAAGCCCAAAAAGTTGCACTAAGACGTACGTTAGAACATTATTCCCATAAAATATTAAATGTTTGTCATCAACCATGGAAAACAGTTCAAAACTGGTGTTACGCTCAGAATTTGGAAAGTGATTCAACCCAATTCTCCCTGCACGCTTAGGGTACAGAGAGGATTGAAACAGCCCAAACACGAGTTGTGTAGCTTTCTATAAAGAAAATCAGGGAAAGTCTTTGAAAAAATAAAAGGAAATTAAGCAAAATAATACATTATATTTTAAACTTCAAAGTTTTATAGAAACTTTTCATGAGTTTTGTGTTGTATTTAATAGTCACTAAAACTAAAGTGTAAATTGCTTTTGATATAAAGAGTTATTATTAGGAGAAATTGTGATTAATCAATAATAAAAGTAACTCATCCTTGTAAGTCGTGGTCCTCGTCCAGCTTCTGACCATCACATTGTACTACATGTAGTGATTATCTGACGTGCTGCAAGTTGAACGACTTTGGAAATGCTGACACATACTCGTAATACTATTTAATGATCCAAAACATTAAAATATCAGACCTTTGTTGTTTCTATGGATATGAAATATTGTTTGAATGGAAACTGTTAATTATATATCATATGGGATTCTCATTCTTTTATCTTTTGGCGCCTTTTCTAATAAAAAGAAATTAATTTCTTCTTGTCTGAACTTCCATACACACATGGGCTAACTTGAAGAATTTTTGTGATTTTTTCTAAAACAACTTAGGTTAAGAAGTGCCTAAAGTAATTATAAGTTAAAAATAGCTGGGACTGTAACACTGCAAATCTGTAAAAAGCATAATGTTAAAACACAAACGAGTTCCCGCACGCGCTCGTTTTAGTGGTGCATGGGATGTATCTTGTAAAACTTGCATGTTTACTGAATAAAGATATTTTTTAAACTTTGTAAACATTATATAGACAAACCATATATTCATAAGTTATTCACTATGATATAATTTCACAATGGTATTTTGGAATGGTTGCTTTGTAATGCCTCTGATGACGAAGACGATCTGGACGTTGATCCAACCTTTGAGCCAGATGAGGAGCCTACTGAAAACACAGACTCTGAAAATGAAGAAATCTTGGCCCAATCAGGAGATTCCCAATTGGTAAACCGACCTTCAATTTCAGGTAACGCCAATAGATTTAGTACTGAAAATGCCTGGGAGATATCACCGGAAAAAACTGGATAATTTTTTCCCTAATCCTCCTGCTCCAGAGTATGAGCCACGCCCTATAACTGCTGTTAATATACCTCCACATGAATATACAGGGTGATTCAAAACTAAACGGCAATCTCTCGGGAGCTTATTCTATAGCTAAAAACAAGTAAAAAAGTTCTTATAACCATATGACCGGAAACGCTTCGTTAGCGAGTTACGCCTAGCGAAAGATTTCGCCCGGATTTCAGAACTCTTGGTGAAGTCAGGCCGTATAAAAAATGGTAAAGGTAGTTACAAAGATACAAATACGATTGTTTTTTATGTTTTTATATCTGAAAAATGTATTAAAATTCGTCCCAGAGCTGTAAATGCAATACTTTCAGAGATATCTTACGTAAAACACAAGAATTGGTGCAAAGAAATAACACATTTTTGTGTTTAACGTAAGATTACTTCCATAAATGTTAAATAAAGGTCATTTTTTTCTTAAAACAGATTTGTATAAAATTTAATTCTGAAAAGATTCATGTGAATTACTTAGGAAAAAAATTAATAATAGGTATTGAAATTTAGCTTTATTTAAAAATAAAACAGACGCACAAAAATGCATATTCTTATCTGCATAAAATATTAACTAATTTTTAGGTTGTGAGTAACAGCTGATCATTTATTCAACACTTTTTATCGTCATATTTTCTTTGCAAAGGTTGGCAATATCAGCTGATCAACAATTAAGTTCATGAAGTAATATTTGAATAACATTTATTGAGGTTTTTGTATTGTGGCGTGTGAAGATTGTATTTTGTGAGATCCTGTGATTATTTGGAAATATTTTATACAAGTGTATAAAATATTTTATTAAATATTTTTATAAAAGTGTATGTAATTATCTTAGTAAATAATGGCAGATAATGTACATGGTATGTATTCGTTTGAAGAGTATACGGACATGATACTGATTTACGGCAAAGTTAACAAGAATGGTTTAGCTGCAGTTCAGGAATATCGTGATACTTTTCCACATCGAAGAACACCTGATCGCAAAACATTTGAAGCTGTGGAGAAACGACTTAGAGAAACTGGTAGCTTTAAACCGAAGCGAATAGATACTGGTCGTCAACGTAGCGCAAGGAACTATAATAATGAACAAGCAATAATAAATGCTGTAGAATTATCACCAACCACAAGCACCAGACGATTATCACTTCAGTTAAATATTTGCCAGTCAAGCGTATGGCGGACACTTCATGAAGCACAGTTGTACCCATTCCATATAACACGTGTTCAAGACTTATTACCGCAAGATCTTAATAAACGGAAGATGTTCTGCCGCTGGTTAAGAAGAAATTGTTTACGACATCAGTATTTTCTTCGGCGTATTCTCGTTACTGATGAATCCTGTTTTACTAGAAATGGAATTGTAAATTTTCGTAATACCCATACTTGGGCGTACGACAACCCACATGAAAACTGCGACGAGGCATTTTCAACATACATTTTCAGTCAATGTATGGCTTGGTGTTCTAGGTGATAATTTGATTGGTCCATTTTTCCTCCCTAATCGACTTAATGGAGTAGCGTACTTAAATTTTTTAAGAACAAACCTGCCTACCCTCTTGGAAGATATTCCTGTTCAAAACAGAATAAATGCATGGTTTATGCACGACGGAGCACCTCCACATTTTTCTAATGATGTGAAAAACTATTTAAATGATACATACGGTAGACAATGGATTGGTCGAAATGGACCAGTAAAATGGCCACCACGTTCTCCTGACCTCACGCCAGCAGACTTTTTCTTATGGGGTTGGATGAAGTCAATTGTTTATTCAAAACGGATTAACACCATAGAGGAGTTACGTAATCGCATTACAGAGGCGGCAGAAACTATCAAGAATGCTCCAAACGTTATGAAACGCGCTAGAAAAGAGTTGATTCGTCGTGCGAAAAACGTGCATTGCTAAAGACGGAGGACACTTTGAGCAACTATTATAGGTGATTATTACAGTTTTATAAAGTTAAATACATTTTATGTTAATGTTCAGTCTAGAATAAATGATCAGCTGTTACTCACAACCTAAACATTAGTTATATTTTATGCAGATAAGAATATGCATTTTTGTGCGTCTGTTTTATTTTTAAATAAAGCTAAATTTCAATACCTATTATTAATTTTTTTCCTAAGTAATTCACATGAATCTTTTCAGAATTAATTTTTCTACAAATCTGTTCAAGAAAAAAATGACCTTTATTTAACATTTATGGAAGTAATCTTACGTTAAACACAAAAATGTGTTTATTTCTTTGCACCAATTCTTGTGTTTTACGTAAGATATCTCTGAAAGTATTGAATTTACAGCTCTGGGACGAATTTTAATAAATTTTTCAGATATAAAAACATAAAAAACAATCGTATTTGTATCTTTATAACTACCTTTACCATTTTTATACGGCCTGACTTCACCAAGGGTTCTGAAATCCGGGCGAAATCTTTCGCTAGGCGTAACTCGCTAACAAAGCGTTTCCGGGCATATGGTTATATGAACTTTTTTACTTGTTTTTAGCTATAGAATAAGCTCCCGAGAGATTGTCGTTTAGTTTTGAATCACCCTGTATAAGAGGAAGATTTTTATAGAGACTATGCAGTTCATTTTTTTTAATTTATAGGGTTGATGAACTGTCTATGTCAATTCGATTGATAATCACAAAAGCCATTTCAATATTTAATAATCATTTATTTACCTTATAAAGACACTTAACGATTACAGTGTTACAGACGACGGGATAAAAGTCAACTTTGAAAACTTTGACAACCAGGCGGTGAGGCGCTGTGTACTAGGAAGTACCTATAGTATCCAAAATATTTAACTCTGTATGTTTATATTGTTGTAACACATGCCGCGCATTCAAATATTGTTATAAAAACAGTAGAGGCAGATCCTCTCTTAAGGATTATTACGCCTATCCTCGTGGGCTTCTGGCCTGTGCGGGGGTGTTATTATACAGCATAAGAAGAAGAGTCAAAGGCCATTGGTACTGACAAACACTGTGCCTGGTCACACACAGGGTATAAGCTGTGGTCTCTTTCTATGTCAGATCCAGAGTGCAAAGTCCTATAACGTGCGGTTATCGACTCTAGCAATACCAGTTAGTATTTTCAACATTGGATTATTGCATGTAATCACTTGTATATTATATAACTTTACGAAGAAATGTGTGTGTTCCATTATATACTCATAACGTAGTATGTAGTATATACATAGTTTCACTCTTCAACTTAAGGTTCCTAAAAGATAACTATAATATGTAATTAATCTAGGTATTTTCAAGTCAGGAATATGTTCCAGTGTCCATCATATATTTTTGGAGTGTTTAATTAGTCATTGGAAGAAGACATATCTATAAAGTTTTGAAGAATGAATTTAAAAATTTATCTGAAGTACTCGAATCGTAATTGTGGAATTGGCTTTTTTTGGATAATAATGTGTGTTATGAGTATCAATGTTTTTATAAATATTTTTGTCTATCTACACATGGACTTTTATTTGTATAAAAAAATCAGTAAGCTATATTGGCTCAGCTCTTTGAAATGTGTAAGAAAAAGATTGAGTAATAAGGCATGAAAAAAACTTAATAGCATTCATCCCAAAAGAAAAAAAACAGTATTTCATAAGTTTTAACAAGTCCCACCATATTATTGTATGTGTGGAATATATAATTTGTGAATTGATTGGTTTTATGATTGTATTAAGAGTAATAGGTTTAAAATTTTATAATACATTAGTGACTCCATCTTAATGCAGGAAAAATATTAAATTTTTTTAATGTAAAACAACGCTTTATTTGAGAGTCAAGTGGCTAAATACTGTTTACTTAAAATATCTCAAAGCATGTTCTAAATGGAAGAAGTCCCTCAATAAAAAGAGAGAATCCATTATGTGAAAGCCTTTACGTTCTGTGTGGATGTAGTCAAACCTTTTTTAAGCCAAACATAGAGAACATAGCATCACCTTAATTTTAACTTCTAATAGTATAATCTAATATGGTTATTTATTTAAAAAATACCACATGTATATTTGGATGTGTCACATTTTATATTTCACGTTTTTGATTCTTTCAGTACACTAAGCGTATAAAAAGAATCAGTTTACAATGCGCTACTTTGAAAATTGCAATTTTTCTTTTAAGATCCATTCATACATATATTTAAAAAGTATAAAGATTACTACGAGAATTATTTACTTTTAAATCTCTAAAGAGACTTTCAAGCATTTTATAGTAGGGTACATATTTAAAATAAGTAAAAATTTGCGAATTCTAACCGAATTAGGATTAAAATTTAAAAATTTATCGCGTTAACTAGTTTAAACTCAATAACTATATAACGATATTCTGCAGATTTGTAGTGAGAAATAGTCTATCATTTTTAATTTATCAAATTAGTTACTGAGATTACCACTAGAGCTCTCTTATAATTTACAATTAATCAAAAATTTATTATTGAAATGATACAGTAATAGGAACAACTTATTAGATTGCTTCGTCAACTTTATTTTTCATTTAAACTAAGTATAATAACGTAACTCGGTTTCATGCATGTAATCGGTGTCGAGAATATTAGTGAACATAATTAAATAATTGTACGTTGTGTTGTTTCTAGCAGCTTTGTTTGTAATTACAATGGATACACCAAAGTACATTAACACCTCCTAATATTTGGAAATATTCTTGGAGTAAATAACAAATAAAAAGTTATTATTGAGAAAACGGTAAAATTTTACAATTTAAAATTACTCATTGTTCTAATCTTTGGGAAATGTTTTTGCGTAATTACTTGAGTCGGCGAGTAAACTGAGTCGGTTAACTTACTTGGAGAGATGAAACATTACTCAGTGAGAACTGGGACTGCGTGAGGAATGAAGCGGGGAGAGCTGATGGGTTTTCTCATGAAAAACATGCAGCTCTTGTTAGTCTTTTATTGCCTAGGAATATTTTAGAAGTCTTTTATATACACTAGATAAGGAAATACAAAACCACAAAAAGCTTTGTATTTATTAGATCACTGAAATATTACCTGTATATAGTTAGCAATGTCCATTATTTAATACAAAATAAAAAACATTTAAAAAAGTCTGGCTCACCTTATAATATAATACAAATTTTCCCTTTAAGGAAAAATCTTAAAATTGGTTGGAAATAAAACTACCGAGAGTTACAAGCTAGTAATACGCTCTTATATATTTAATAATAATTTTCAGTAGAAATATTTTAATAATACACAAGTACGATCCTACTCTTGCATTACATAAAACCCTCACTTACTCCTGGTTTTTTTATTTTGTCCTGTACATTGACACTTAAGCTGCTATCCGAAAGAGTAGAAAAAGTTAGTTAAAATGTAGCAGAAGACTCAACATTAGTTAAAGAATACATCTTGTGTTGTAATGTTTGACGTAGTAAATTATTGTTGTATACTTGTGTTTATGATTAAGTATTGTTCACTGATAAGATGACTTGAAATCATACGAATTGAAAGTTGTGTGATTTACTTGGGACACTGTCAGTTAGAAACTGTCATTTGTGGTTATGATTGTTATTTTTAAGATACATAAAATGACCGAAAACATGGATTAATTAATTGGAAAGATAGGATAGCTCTTCTTTCACCCTCCAAATTCCTTTATGTTAATTTCTTAAAAAGGTAATTTTCGATACTCAGTATAAGTATAAATATTATTTTATTTTAAAGAAAAACGTTTACAAATACGTTTTTTCCTTTGTCTACGAACTGGTATTATTAAAATTCGTTGTATAAAAATAGGAGTAATCCAGATCACGTATCAGCGTTACAATCTACGTTAATATTATAATGATTAATTTGCATAAAATACCATTTAAAATGATTTTAAATTTTAAATTTGAGTTTAGTAGTTAAATTAATTGTCTGGTTGTCCTGTTTGGAGACATTCAGAAGAGAAATGTATCGGTCTCTTAGATAATAGGCTTCGCCAATGCTACGTTCAGTAAATGCTAAACGAGCCGCGAAAATAAATATGAATTATGATTAAAAGTTTGCAAAATATTAATTTTTAAATATTTCTAACTATTTTATGCAGAATAAAACTATGGTCAAAAGTTATATAAAGCTAGTATGTATTTTAATTTAAGCTATTGCAAATTGTTGTGGTTTAAATAACTAATTTCAAATACAAGAATTTTGCAATTTCCGTAACAATTGAAGACTTGAAATAAATAACGGGCTAAGTGCCAAAAATTACGAAATGGTTTTTTTTAAATATGTTTCTGAATGTAAAGCCCTACATACCTATATAACGGGGTAAGTGCCAAATGCATTGGAAGTAGTTTAAAAAAAATCCGATAGACTGCGCCATGGGCTATGTGCCACCCGCCTAACCTATATGACGGGCTAAGTGCCACTTCCAGTTTTAGTCAGCTTGCTGTTGTTTATTTACAAGGGCTAAAGTGAACTGTTTGAGGTTATGTTAGTGTTTTTCTATTGTAATAATAGTTGATCATTATAACTGTTACTATGGAGAACGTATTTGAAGAACATCATGTTCAAAAGAAAAACAGGAAGAAAGGAGAAGGTACAATCCAGCAGGAGATGAAATTACGAAGAAGTAAAGGATTGGAATACATAACTAAGAAGAAACAAATTGTTAGTGCTAAGGAAGAACCAAGTACTAGGGTAAGTGTTTTTTAATTGATTAATAGTTATTAAGGATAATAATATCATCGCTGTCGTGTATCAAAACTTTTTAAATCAAAAGCATGGGTTTCAATACCATAGGAAATACGAAATGAACACAGGTTAGACATAGTTAAGAAATTTTGAAGGCTTGAAATATAGGGCTAAGTGGCTGACATTCAGTAATGTCAGCTACTAACATAGGTTTTATTTTACAGGCAAATGTAAGAACGAGTGTAAGACGATCAGTTCTGATTGGAAGTTGAAGCATTTTACTGATTTTTACAACTTGGAGGATAATGTCAAACAAAACAACCTTCTCATGGGACTTCTAATTCTCATACCAGTAAAAAGAAGGCGACATGGTAACTACACAAATGAGAAGGACAGTAGAAAGGCAATGCACTATTTGCTTTACTCTACCAAATGAAGGAGGTGGTGTGTTCAGTGTTTGTAAACAAACTTTTTTGGATACATTCTCCATAATCAAGAGGCGAGTTGAAACATTAGTGAGTGCGAAAAAATTGGGCATGACCTCATACACTGAAAAAAGAGGTAATAAATTGAAAACAAGGAAATTCTCTCAAGAACATGAAATGCTTGTTGTTGGACACATAAACACTTTCCCACGTGATGAGAGACATTACACAAGGAATAAAAGTTCGAGGAAATATCTTAGCCAAGATCTAAGCATAAATAGAATGTATCTTGCATTCAAAGAACTCCAAACTGACTCTCCGATAACTTATCGTTACTATTTTAGTACTTTCAAGAAACATTTCCTAGTCTTATCCTTCCGTCTTCCAAGAACAGACACATGCGACACATGTGATATTTTGAAAGCCCAGAGACAGGGCAGCCCTGGAAACAGAGAGTTACAATTTAAAATTGAAAATCATCATAGGAAAGCTGCAAAAGCTTTATCTGTAATGAAAGACGATTTAACCAACTCAAAAGATTCTAACTATAGATCTTGCACTGTATCTATGGATCTTCAGCAGGTGCTGTCACTGCCATGTTTAACACACAACAAAATGTATTATTCACGACAGTTATCCTGCTATAATTTATGTATTCATGTGGGTGACTCCAATACAGGAAATATGTTTTTATGGAATGAGTCAATAACAGGCAGAGGAAGTAACGAAATTGCTTCTTGTTTTTTGAAGTCCTTAAATAATGGAATAACCAACAAAAAGGTTCTCAATGTGTGGAGTGATAATTGTTTTGGACAAAACAAGAACAAAATGTTTATTGTTCTTGTGGTACTATCTTATCTTTACAGAACAGTTTCATGAAATTAATCAAAAGTTCTTGGTACCGGGGCACTCTTTATGAGCTGTGACAGGGACTTTGCGCTCATTGAAAAAAGGAAGCGTGTTTAAAAATGCGAAACACCAATGGATTTGGTTAGTTTGATAGCGAATGCAAACAGGCAAAACCCATATACAGTCACACTAATGGCTCCTGAAGATTTCTTTGACTTTAAATCCACTGCTTGAAAACCCTTTGGATACTAAAAAGTTAGAAATATCCAAGGTTACACTGGATTAAAATATCTAAAGGCAACGTGAAAGTAAAAACAAGGAGGACATTGAATGAAATGGAAGCATGGAAAGAATGTAATGTGCTGAAGAAAAAATGTGGAAATGGGACAAATTAAGGACAAGCTTTTCAACTTGAGTTGTAAGAACAGATTAACAGAAGATAAGAAAAAAGATTTGCGTCAATTATTACCATTTCTTAAAAATGAAAGCAAGATATTCTATGAAGAAATTTTGCAAATGTAATCAATGGCACATAGCCCATTAAATAGGTTTATGACTTGGCACTTAGCCCATGTTACACTTTTGTATTTTTTTTAACTCTTAAATGATTTTAGATACATGTCTGATTTTTAGGTATATTGTGTATCTTGTACCCATGTAACTATAATAACATTATAATCTCAATACTGTACGTAGTTATTTCACCCAACAGAAAAACTTGATTATCTCAAAACTTTGTTTTTGGCATTTAGCCCGTTATTTATTTCAAGTCTTCAATTGATTTTTTAGTAGATGTATATTATTTTGTATAACTTTTATCCTCAGAATTAGTATATTAAAGCATCCTAACAAAACTATATAATATATATACATATATATATATATACATATATATATATATATACATATATATATATATATATATATATATATATATATATATATATATATTTATTTATGTTAAATCTTTTATTAGCATGTTTTAACATACTGATTCTGAGGATATTTTAAATAGAGAAAATTAGCAACATTTCTTGAATGGTAGGAATTGTATATCTTTTTATACGTAGATACAAAGTAAAGACTTTTTTAGATTTAAATACTATAAAATTACGATTATTATTGCAACTATACTTTAATATCATAATTACAGCTTTAAATAATCTAAAATATATATATCAATGTAGGTATAATTTTACATGCGAATGATGAGTTTATATCCAGTTCACCTTCCTCATACGTGTAGCGTTTGAAATCTGATGCTGTTGTAGACTTAACTACTGAAATCTGGATTCATGTTCGTCTGAAGGGATACAAAATAAGCTGCGATGAATAACGAAGAAGCTTAATACAACCCCCTGCAAAGTTTCGACGTCAGAGGCATCCAGATAAAGTGCAATATTGGTTAGAAGAGGTATTCTCATAGTATAAACATTAGAATTGCGTAAAATGTCATATCGAAAACCGTACTTAAAAGATAATATATGATCATGTACAACATAATCAACTATTCTTTAAAATTTAATTTAAAATGGTTTTGCAATGTTTTATTCTAAAATGAAACAACCTCATTTGGAGTTATTTTTATAACTGTTGGTAACAAAACGAATACTTTAGATTTTATTCAGTTTAAATAAGTAATCTTTCCCACTAAAGGCAATGCCCAAGAGGGATTTTTACAAAGTAACCTGTTAAGTATTATTGCGTAAATAACTTGTTTTTTTTATTGCCTAATATATAAAGGCTACTTTTATTGAACAATAATTATGTATATATTTATTGGGCAATTTATACTCTATATTTGCCTTTATTTTACTAAACTGTATATACTGCATTAATTCTATATCTCTTTCTGCGGCCTAGTGCCTACAATACCATTCCTTACTGGATTAAAATATTCACGTACAGTGACAGACCAATGAACCATTGTTTCACGAATCAGCTGTTTACTGTACACTCACCAACCAATCACAACGGTTGACTCTTATCAATTGCCTACCTTGCAAG
>NW_025785567.1:0-20153 GCF_021130785.1 Homalodisca vitripennis
AATATAAAAACTAATTTATATTTACTAACAAGAGATAATTGACTTCGAGTAAGGGGGTTTAATTATTTGAAACAAGTATTTACAAAAACAATATCAAGTATGAAAAAAAAATTGAAAAAGTTTAGTGCTCTTGAATAGCTTTCTATATAAAAAATTTCATTGTATTCAATAAAGGTTGTTTTTTATATGGACAATACCTAACCCAAAAAAGATTTTGAACAAAAATTAACTTTATTGAGGTAGGCAAAAAATTTAATTTAATACCGAATAATTTCGTATATAGTAGACTATTATCCCTAATTTGAATGTTGTTTATGTAAACTTTAAACTTAAGAATAAGAATAAGAATAAAGAATATTTTTATTTCATAAAGTGTTCCGTACATATTTTTAAACAAGTACAAGAATTGTATACTAATAACTTAAGAAATCAATTTAACAATATGTAGTACTTAGCACACATTTAAATATACCACTTGCATGGTGACTCTACATCAAAATAAACTAAAAGTAAAAAAAGGAAACACTTCATTTATATGATTATACTAACAAATATTTTAAAGAAACATACTTTTATGAATATATAGGGCCTCTAAAGGCAAAGCCTGTGCAGAGGTTCCTTCATGCTAAATTAAATTCATGATAGCTCAGATAGAAGTTGTCAATTAATTTTGATTAGAAAAACTCCTGTTTATCAAATATCTATGTTAATTCTAAATGTATACTTAAGTGCAACTTTGATCCGAATAAAACTTTTTAACTTATGGTATGCAGAAGACAATTTATATTTTGTTTACTTAATAACCATAATTTCAATAGTTTTGAAAAAATATGTATATTTTTTGAATTACTTATATCTTTTGGTAATTGTATTAAACATTTTAGGTCCTAAAAAACAATAGCTTTTTCTAAAAATAGTTAAATTAGGTTTTGGAACTGCTATTTTGTCTTTGTGCCTTAGTTTATTTTTGTATATATTAATTAATTACAGGCAAATTACCACTAGTGACATAAAATATTTTTAAAAACCTTATACACAAACAAATATGTAATTGGAAAAATGTTTAAAACTTATAAATAATGGATGAAAATGGCTCGTACCTACATTTTCTTTTAACTAATCGAATGAATTTCTTTTGTTGCATTAGAAGAGGCTTTAAATTGGTTTCATAGGTTCCACCCCAGCAAAATATTCCGTATTCTAATCTACTATTTACTAATGAAAAATATAACATTCTCATAACTTCCTCTGTACACATATTTTGTAGAAAATAAAAGGTTCTTAAAATACCATTAAGTTTTTTCTTTACCATGTCTATGTGTTTTTTCCAGTTTATTTCCCTATCCAGCAAGATTCCCAGGTATTTCAAATTGTCAGCCTGAGACACAATTGCACACTCAGGACACTCTTTGTTTGTACACAACAACTCACACAATTGTATAAAATTTGTTTGGTAAAATGTTGTGGATCTTTTTTCAGGCTAAATTTAAGTACTTTTTTTTTTTCGTTACTTAATAACATATTGTTCTTTGAGAACCACCATTGAAGGGCTTTTAAATCTATACTCATTGCTTCTTCTATATCATTCCAGTCATCCTTTATGTAAGTTAATGCTGTTGTCGTCAGCAAATGATGTTATTCTTCCATATAAATTTGAATTACAGAGATCATTAATATATACTATAAACAATATTGCACCTAATACGGACACTTGGGGTATCGCCACTTTTGATTATACCATATTACACTGAAAGTATTGCTATTGTTTACATCAGTGTCTCCTATTATTTAAGTAACTTGAAAACCAGGAAAGAACGTTCCCCCTCTGATACCGGCAACAGTATAATTTATTTTAAAAGAATGTCATGATCGACAGTATCGAAAAGCTTTCTTCTTTATGTCCAAAAATAATCCACTAGACTTTTGGCGTCCTAATTTTATCGCTTCAAGTACGTCATCCATAAAGTTTTTTAACGCACGGTTCAGTACTCAAGCAATCTCTGAAACCGAACTACTGATTTTTACTAAAGAAATGGGTTTGCTCAAGAAATTTAACCTAATCTTTTTTGCATAATGTTTTTCAAAAATCTTTGCAAAAAGGGAGAGTAAAGATATCGGTCTGAAATTGTTGCAGTCAACTTATTCGGTTCCACTCTTATGCAAAGGAATTACCACTAAAGCGTTTTTAAAAAGATCCGGAAATTGCCCTTTTTCAAAACTTAAATTAATTAAGTACAATAAGACATTTCACTATTTTCGGATACATCAAATAAATTAGAGATGAGCTAAAGTTATCAATTCCAGGCGAGGTGTTATTTGTCAAATCTCTTATAACAGATACTAAATCATCTACCACTACTAGGAGCTAAAAACATAGGAATGGCTTGAATTATATAACTTAAAAAATCGCTTATATAACAACATATGTCACAGGTTATCAGGTTTTAATTTTGTTATGTCTAGCTGCTCTACAATAGAAAAAAAATGAATTAAAATCAATTACAAAAAATTTGTTTAATGATCGCAGATTTTCGTTTACCATTTAATATTCCAAAGACTGTATGGGAGGTACGTTTATAGGACGTTTGTCCTGTTATTTCATTTATAACCTTCCACGTAGTGCCTCGAATCTCCGTTACATGTAAAAAATGAAAAGTATTCTCGTAATAAGAATTTGTTGAAAATTTCTGAGTTCAAATTGTAGAGTTTATTTCCTAATAATTTTTTTATAACCGCAATTTTAATTTTCCATTGTTTGGGTGATGCTTATCGAGTTTATAGAGTTTCTTTTTTATTTTTATTTTTGTGCAAATCCAATCACTCAGCCAAGGTTTAAGTTTTAAAAACCCGGCTTGGTTTGGTTGATTGTTTAAATTTTATACTTTCAGAAATTATTTTTTTGGATGGTATTATGAAAAGTACAAAACGCAGTTGGAACGGGTTTTTTAATCGTTCGTAGACTTCTACCCATTTAACTCTGTTCAAGTCGCGCAAGAAGCCCGTCGTAATCTACGCGATAGGAGGGAGGGGAGGGGCCGGCAGAATCAAGCTGATGTCTGTCCCTCCACCCCTCCCCCGCCGCGACCACACCGCACACACACAAAAGCCATCCTGTGATCTGTAATATTCGCGTCTTATTAACCTTTACATCGACTTGAGTCTTGACTTTGTTTGCCTACTCCTAGCAAACACGTGATCGATGCATGAAACTGATTCTGTCGTTACTCTAGTTGGATCTTTCAATAAACAATACGAATCCGTTTGGAGTAAAGAAACGCATTGTAATTGTCAAGGTATCATACTATTTTCAAATAAATTTAAATTAGCGTCCCCGATGAAAAGAGCGTTCTTTTTGTTTTTAAAATTATTATTACGAAGAAAATACTCAGTAATCTCAACTAGATAGTCGTCCTTGCTGAAGCTATGCAGCCTGTAAATTTCAAAACAAACAAAACCTCTGTGAATTAAACTTAAATTCCAAAATCATGTAGAACCATGCTGTTTTAAAGTTTATCGGTTCACATATAAAAAATTTCAACATCCAACTGTAACAAAAATTGCTAGACCTCCTGCCCTCGTCGATTTTCATTTGCAATTTGAAAAAACTTTTATAATTGGGAATTTTAAAAAAACTGTAACTCTTCATTATCTATCCATATTTCTGTCATTACAATTATTTCAGGAAACAAATTTCTACTTACTTAATTCAGCAATGAATAAATCTATGTTCATTAAATTCAGCAATATCTAAACTTAAACTATGAGTTTGAAATTTAATTTACAACGGCCGTGTTTTTCATACAAGCTATGTTACAATCGACACATAGGATATGCTCCAATCTAGGGTGGTTTACAGAAAATTGGAGCTACTAAATCCTAGTGTATTAAAGAGGTATATAGATACTGTAATAATCTTCTGTTTTTTTGGTCTCCAATAACAAATCTAAATAACTAACAGAGGATTAATAAAAAATTGTACAGATTTTCACTGTAATGAGACCATCGTTGTCTTTGAGTCCTTTGGACGAATCACCTATAAAAATGGAATATATACATATATTAACATAAATATAATACTAATACTCTCTTACTTTATTATTGATTTTTAATTTATTAATCCAAAGAGTTCATAATTCCCGTAGTATTTTTTCTAGTTTGTCATGTTATTTCCTCCTTAGAAACCACAATTTTATTTGTAAATTTAAACATATGTTTTTGCGGTACAAAAATTAATTAAAAAGTCGTAAATGATTCGATTAAAAATAATGTAAAACGTTTTTGTTATAAGTTTTTGCGACACTCTAATGCACTAAGTTTAAACTGGTAATGTAATTTTTTAGAACAGAAAATCGTTAACTTATTATTTAAGGGTATAAATTGTACTTGAGAAGTTAGATTACACAACTTATTCATATGAATAGCTTACGAGAAAGGCAAGTTTTACTTAAAATAATAGCATTCCGCTTATGACACAACGCAATTTGTTTTTTTATTTAAAGTTTGGGATAAAGTAGGAAAAAAGGCAATGAAAGATCTTCCCATCTTAAAAAATGTTTTGATCAAAACACAAGGTCCGTCATTAATGTTTTTAAAACTGGAAATTTATGACCGAAACTAGTGAAGTGCTCAGTGAAGGTTTTAAAATTACATATAATTTTGAGGATTTTAAGAATAAGATTTGCAACTTTAACATAGCTGAAAATTTAATTTATAATAATTATCTTGGGATGATACTTTGATAGTAGCCTTGAAATTGACCGTCCATACAGTAACATAATATCAAATTAGGAAAATGATATTTGTATTTTTCCAACCAGGCCATACTTAAAATATAACAACAGATATGTTATAGATACACTCTACAATGTGACGTAACTTTATTGCCAGAAACAATGCGTTATCATTGCGTAGCATGCCTCACATAATAATTTTATGTTTATTAAAATAATAAAATGTCATTGCTAAAGAGTTATGGTTTTGAAATATCGTAGTTAGTTAAAAAAAAAAACAAACTTTTGTCTAGCGGTTTTTTTTTTTATTTACAAAGTAAAATTATTATAATAATTAATTAATTACAACTTTCAACGCCCATTCTTACTATCGCACATTTAAGCTAGTGTGATTGTCCCATGAATTCACCAACTGTAGAATGGCTGAGAACAATCTATAAAATATTCAATTGTAAGTTGAGGATTCATTCCTCCACTGGTGCTCAGCTTTAAGAATATGCCAACGGTGTTTTGGGACCAGGGTTATACATATTCCTCTTAGCTGAAAATAAAGTATATTTGCCACTTTTAAAATCTTTTACAAAAGTGTTCGTTCTTTTCAAATATGTTTCAGTTTATCTCCATAGAGTTACAACATTACTACTGTCACAGATATGCTGTTTCTACGTCTGTAGCCGTTTAACTCTGTGTGGCAGGACTTTTAGTTCATATGACTTCATAAAAGATTTTTTGACTCATTATAGTATATATTTTTTCATAATCAATAATAAATGTTATTAACGTTTATTTTATACTTCTAGATCATCAATTATACTAGTAAAAAACAATGCAACGAAAACCTGGAGACCAACAATAATCCTAACAAAAGAGATATCGGAAGAGACGGACAATCAACTGATGAACTGTTCTTTTATCTTTTTAACTCCAGAAATCAATACTTCGTCCTTTTACTTAGTACCAGTTCTTTAAGGCCTTCCCATATATTTAACTGCAACATAGACGGACAACGACAAGATTTTTAAAAATAATTTTTTCGGGTATATAAATAAATTACTGTAAAATTGATATTCTAATGATTCTTTTTGATTGTGGAGTAACAGCACATTTTTTCAAGTCAGAGATATTCTATATTCATGCATTCTCTCTCCAAGTTTGAAATAAAAGACACAGTAAACCAATCCACCCATAACATTTAATTTATATTAAATACAAAAATGTAACTGAAAATTTAAAAAATAAATAAATAAATGCTACGATGTTCTCCACATATATGCGCAATTCCCGTTTATTTAAAAAAATTAAGAGGAGGGAATTTAAAAATAAAACTTATTGGGAAAAAGGTCCTGATATACAAAATTTAATTATTTATTTTTGAAAATTTCCCTAGTAAAAAAACAAGTTGAAAAAATTTAAAAACCCGTTTTAAGGAACACCATCACAAACATAATCTCCCCTCGCTCCCAGCGCAAACATTTCTTATTTTGAACATATTATAACACTAAAGAGACCCCACATCTAAAACACTGTTTCTCTTCAATATTAGGAGGTCTAAACAAGTATTTAAATTTATCCAGATAATATACTGAATGATAATATAACCAATACCACTATTCCAAATTTAAGAGAAAATGCATCAGAAGAGAGGTATGCTACAAAGTTTATTTGTCATAAAACTCAATCCGGAAAAATAACCCTCCCATTTTAATAGTGTTTATTTGTGTTATTTTTTTAATTTTTACAAAAAAGTAACTACTAATAAAATGGTTTATCCTGATGACGTCACTGTATTTACGAAACGCTTCACATTCTCGCAACAATAAGATATATTTTGAAACAGCAAATAACATGAATTTAGCAACAATTAAACGTTTTAAGAAAAAACTACTCACAGAGAAAGTTTAAGAGTAGGTTATCTAAGTGAGTAATAAAAAACGGTCGGTGTTATATGGTGATGCAGAAAAACGCACAAACTAAGCGTAATTAGCGCGGTCGTTAACCAGTTTGTTGTGGTTGTAAGCGTTGGGATATCCATCACGCATTTAATGTTCAATTAATGCCTACACTAGCAGCAGGACATGTCTGTATCCTTTGGTTGTTGAAATTTGTTTTTGACAATGGAAGGAATTGATGAAAGTACCAGCACTTGAAAGGTGATTTGCCATCCTTCATAAAGGAGAAACAATAAGTAACAACACAGTTCGAGATCAGCAATAGAATTTTTTTTTTTCTCCTCAGCGTGAACATCTAATCAAACAGTTAGCTACAGTCCGGGTTAAAAATAGACAATTGATTGTGAAGCAATTTAGAAAAATATAATCTTTCATTCCTAAATTATCAACATTGTATTTTCCTTTAAGTATGTGTCATCGTGAATCATACAAATGTAGGTAATTTAGTTGGGTGACTTCAAGCGACATATGTTAAAGTATAATACAAAAATTACGCTATAAAAGAATCCAATTATTCCTAAGTACTTCGTAGTGAACCTCATCTAATGTTTGTATATTATATTCTACTAATAAAGAGTCATATTTACGTTATGACTGTATAGTCGAATAAAACCCTTTTCCCATGATTGAAACTCAAATTGATACCAATTTCCTTTAACTAGGTCAGAAGGTTTCACTGATCATATTGATTAGAGCAACATTATTATTATATTACAAATTAAAACAATCATTATTCTTTATTTAATTCTAGAATTGAATTTAGAAAAATATTGCTTTGCATTTCATAAAGTTAGTGATACCTGTATATTGAAATATTTATAATATATTATACCATTATACGAAGAACAGCATTACTATAATGGTCTATTGATTATATATTTATTGAATTGATAGATATAATACTCATTATATTTTATAACATTAAAGTAGTGGATTGGTCCACGTTTAAGGACTATAAAAAATCCCTAAAGTCTGTAAGCAACGTTATCTGTTGATACTAGGTCACCTAGAGACACCTAGGCCAGGATGTTTTCCAACTGCGCCAACAAACTCCAAACTTCCTAGGATTAACCCACAATCTGACGTTAACTTGTAGGTAATATCAAAAGAAATCCTAAATGCTTGGCATATTTTTAGTAATACAATAACAATTTAGTTTGAAAAAGAACGTAAACTATTTGTTTTATTATTTAAATTGTTGAAATAGTTTATTCTCATACGGTATTCGAGTAAAAATCTTTTTAAAGTTATAAAGCGGATTGTACATATTAATTTATTATGGCAATGACGTTCTGCAGATTTATATCTACAATTTGGATTCTAATGCGACTGCAAATCATTAGAAAGTTACAGAATTAGACGAAACAACTTTCTCACTAATACCCTGAAAATTTAACTAGAATAAGACTTAGAAATGAAAATGAATACTTTTGGGTTCAAAATAGAAATACTTGCCGATAATAATTACAATCTAAACATTAATATAATATATATATTTCTATATACGTATATATATATATAGGATTTTAAATAATAAATTTTACTTTTATTATTTTAATTGGTTAAACATTGGTGTACAAAGGTGTAATGTATAAGTAAAAATAATGGAGCAATATTTTTCCGGAATTGTTTATTATTGATAATTAAAATATATTAAATTTTTTCAGTTGAATATACATTTTGACCTAATGTTAAAACATTAACGGGGTTAAGAATGTGTTCATGCAGAAGCATTAAAACACATTTACAACTTCTTTGCACGTATATTTCAATCTTTCATACGTATTTACAGGGTTTCTGCATGTTACGTATACCAAATTTAACATATGTATTGAATTTTTTGAAATTGAATAAAGGAATGCAGAGAAACAGTGTTATCCTGGAAGTGATCCAAATAATGTCTCAATCAGATCCTCTATAAACAATGTTGTTTACGGACAGGTAGAATGAAGAATTGGAAGATAAAGCCAGATCGAATCAATCGGAAGCGGATTTGGATTGAACACTGGAACAGTAAAGGGGATAATACTGTAATCCTAGTGACATTTGCCAACTTCTCCAGTGTAAGTGGTTTGTTAAGTGGCTTTGGAGAGTTTTAATAATTATTAACCTTAATTTATCGATCGTTTTGTATTGAAAGTTTTTGGTGAATTTTAACATTTTCATAAATTATTTTTTTACTTATTGACAGCATTTATTGTTAGTTTTATATAGTTATTATCACTGCACTAAATAACTTATAAACCACAAGTTTTATATTATATAGCTACTATATAATATATATATATACTATATATAACTTATAAACCCTCTAGTATATATATATATATATAGAGCGGTGTTTCCTAAAGATGTGTTACGCAATATTTTGGGTATTTTGCGTTCTAGACGTTGAAAATGTGCAAAAAACTTCATATGGAGGTATGTCCTAAAACGTTTATTTTTTCCGTCTCTCTGTCCTGTAATATTGTGAATTGTTACCCAAAAAGTTATATATATTATAGTATGACCAGTAAAAGGAATACAAGTTAATGAAACTTTGCCAGTTGTTTAAGCCTTTTTATGTTTAATATTCTGAGTTTGATAAAATTGGTAATATCATTATATTGACATTCCTGTTTGCTAATGAAAAATAAACTAATTAAAACAAACAATTACTGATTATACGTGAAAGTTATTTGAAATGAAGACAAAACAAATTTTATATTACAGAAGAAATAAACAGCTGTTCACATTAATCAGCTCAGTGACGATTGAAATCAGCTGATTCAGAGTAAAAACAAGTTTAGAAAACTATACACTTCCTGTTGTTGTATGTGTAAAACATGGTATTATGTTTAATAGTACTAATCAGTTGTTTGTTATCCCGATTTTAATGGAACAACCACTGTTAGATATTAGAATAACAGGTTTACAAAGACATTGTTAATATTCTTGTGAAAATTTCCATACAGCGGGTATCGATTTTGCGGAATTAAATATCAAAATAAATTTAATGATAGTCTGCTAGTAAATATAATTTGTTCAAAATTTCCTTCTCAAATTGGGGCATAAACAAGGCCAACATAACTGCAAAAGTTTGCATAACTTTATCTTTACTGGTATGTAAAGATAACGCCCATTTTCACGTCATAGAACAAAATACCAAACTATTGGAACATCTTTAGGGAACACGCCTGTATATGTTTTACATTTACATACTATATGCTTTACAATCTGTAGTTCCTGTGCGTACAGCTAACGTGTTAATAAAGTATGTGACTTACTTATAACAACAGTAATGGAAATATAAATTCATGTTTTAGCCATATAATTAAGAAGTATTACCCGTTAATTTTTTGTTTTTACTGAAATCATTTTGTATATGATAAAAATATGAATCTAAACGTAATTATATTTTGGCTATTACAGTATTAATGATGTCCTGAGAATATTTATAAAACTGTCCTGGAAACTGTTAGATTTTAAACTGCTTGATAGCCAAAACTACCTATTTGGGAATTATAAAAAGAATTTCCTCATCCCGGATTTTTATGTTATAGAACTAGATCCTTATTTGCTAAAATAAGATATAAAAAAATGTGGTCAAATTATGATTTTGTGCTAGCTTTTAATTAAGAATAACCATATATTGTAAGGAATATTCAAAAATTATTGCTAGGAATTAAATAATTGTTTAATGCTTGGCATCTTAAAACGCATCGACTATAATTAGTATACCTAAATTAATATTTAAAGTTCGCAAAATTGTACAGTACAACACGTTGTATCGGTATAAACAATAACTTTTTCAAATAGTATTTTAATTCATCCACTTTAGCATGTAACCGATTGCCAATACTTACAACTTGAGAAAATGGCGTAAAATCTCTTTCCGATTACTTTCCCTAAACAGAAAGAGGTAGAAATTAAACTAAGCAGGCGAGGTTCTAAATTCAATATGACGCTCCCTATAGACGTTGGAATGTAAATTCTTCCAATACATGAATACAATCTATTTGGTCAGGGATTTATTTTTATATTAAAAATTTGAACAGTTTTGTATGAACTTTTGCTCAAAAGAAGTCACGTATAGTTTTTAAAGATTATTACTCGATTATTACTCGAATAACAAAAGATATTTAGATTTAGGTTTAGGCATGTTTTAATTTAATAAAATACATAAATTCTGTGTTTTTATTCCTTTTTCAAAGTTAGATTATCAGGTTTGCTTAGTTTACCAGTATAAATATACAAAATCATAAGTTAGCTAGCAATTCATGAGCTCTAACACAATATGTTTTGCCATCTTGTGCAAAAGGTTTAATGTCTTAAAGATATAAGCAGAGATTGAAGTTATAACAATTATGTTTTGAAAATTATAATAATATAAATTATACAATTAAAAACATACTAAATTATTGTAATTATAAAAATTTGGATATAATGATTTCAGTCCCGTCTTTACATACTAAAACAAAATCCCTTTTTACTAGCGCAAAACAAATCTTTAGCAAAAGTATATACAACTCTTACAAGAGTTGGCTTCATTGTAAAAACCAACTATTTAATGAGTTAGTGGTGTTATGATATTGCTATAAAATATAATTGAAATAAACAATCATACTATAAAAAGACGTATTTAACGCTCCTTCTTCTCTGAATTGCATGTTCACAGTGGTCTGAAGTAAATAACTTGAAGAACGGGTTATAATACGACACTTCAAATGTAAAACCAACTTTCAGAAACGACAGGTGACAAGCGAGCAGAGTAGCTAACTTTTTATTTGAAAATAGCGCTAGACTCAAAGTAGCTGAAGATTCAAAGTGATTCTCATTTTTCATGAGGACCAAGAAAATAGGAAACAAGAGTGGTAAATCGAGGCTTTAAAATCATATTACAACCGATTTACAAAGGATATTTTCCTTAGAACTAAAAATGACTGCATGGATTAGGCAAAGGCATTATTTTCGAAAATTGTCCTAATCGTGTGTATGGAACATCCCAGGATATAAATATTTGTGCATATATCATGCACAACTACTATATCTGATCATGAACAAAGTTTACTTGAACCTGAGTCTACTGAAAGATAAAAATATTACTAAATTTAAAAAATGTAGAAATAGAAACAAGTTTGATACACGAGATATCTTGATAAAAATCGTATATTAGTTTTGGAGTTCAACAGCTTCAGTACTCCAACTATAACTAACTTGCACCCTTAATACACAATAAGTTAACATATAGTTTCAGCTATACTTTTTTTATTTATATTATACGTAGATTTAATTACGTATGTCTGTCTGTCTATCTGTCTATATATCCTAAACAAAGTGTACATTGCAATCTTTAAACGCAGTTATAATGACAAGATAAAGTGTATTATGTTAATATGTGATAAATAATAAGCTTTAAAACGTAGAAATACCTTACGTACGCCTTAAGTACTGTCGGGGAGAACAGTATTTCCCAGCACGAGTTTCAAAAGTCTGTAAGGCATTCCGTTACCTGGCTTTCTCTTACTGGGGTTAGCATCCAGTCTATTAACATCAGCAACTATATATACTATAGTTATATTCTTAATTGTTGTATAAAATGTTTTTTTTTATATATAAAAGTGTATTAAAGACATTTCTTAGACAATTGATGGCAATACATTGTTCAATATTAATTTTTTCATTATGGATTGACGTAACACTACTGTTTACAATCGTTTAATGTAATTTTATTGTTAATGATAGGAACTAGTATTACAAATAACATCATACTTTCAGTGGCATAAAAAATTTAATTCAACACTAAAACACAACATAGTCATAATGGATTTGGTTTGCGTGTCCGTAGACATTGGTCCAGAATATTATTGCGGTAAACCCTCCAAGGCGACTAAACCGGAAGCAGATTATTGTGTTTCCATGCAGTATAGTTAGATGCAATCCCTACTAGTCTCTATGGTACATTGTTAAATTTGTTATTAGAGTTAAGAAATACTCAAAATAACTGAGTTATACATGGAGTATTGTTAAGGTATAAAAATTGTATGAGAAACTTTTCCCATTCCCAAAAAGCTATTAATCTGTCCTAGGTGCACTATACACACAAGCTAGACTATGTTTTGGGATATATTCGAAGCTGTGTCGGATAAATATATTTATATAATAATTATAGTAAATGTTATTTATTTTTAAATTTGTGTGTTTGAGTGTAATTCATTAGTTAAAGAAAATAGTTGTGTAAATAAATAAAAATTAAAGATCATGCCTCTCCTCGGATTTAAACGAGGAATGCTCATTGTTATTGTTGTTTCTCCTTGTCTATAAAATTACGTTGGCATTATCGACCATTTGACGTATATTCGTATTTGAAGTTTTAAGTAACTTTAGTTTTTAGTTTTCAGTCAAGTTAAATCTAATACCTTGAAAAATTACATTACAACCGGCATTTAAAAACATTGGAATTACTGTTACTTTAATAAAACACGGCAATATTGTACTAATTTTTTACTGTTAAATCTAAGCCAAATGCTGATTATATGTACTTGTTGTAATAATAATTTAATAATTCGCTGTAATACGAAAAACAACATTAGTAAATCAACTTCGTGCTAAATTTTAGTGTTTAATACGAAATTGAATTAAAATAATTGCCGTGTCTACTGCCTCAATTTTTGATATTCCAACATAGAAATGAACAAGAAAAACATTTGTCATACGTCTTCATTCTTAATTTTACTGAAAGGAGCCTTTAAACTTCACTAAAAAATTGTTTAAAAATGATCAGTAAAATAATATCTTACATGTTTTAAGCTTAATAAGAGTACTTGAATCCTTTATAAGATACGTGCAATGTTTATTGTATTGCATATATAACGTACACGATGATTCTTTCAAAACACTACATAGAGAATATGCAGTTTATTTGTCTCACTGTAGTTTGTATGTATGTATATATATATATATATATATATATATATATATATATATATATATATATTAACAGTACCGACGGAGCAAGTACTTTTTGTGATTCAATGTTTATTGAAATTAAATTAGGATATTGCCACTTATACAAATTTAATGAATGTAAACAAATCATTTGACAGGTATTTGGTTTTCCGATCATATGTTAGAAACAGCCAAATACAAAATAATTAAATCGTAATAAGTAAGGGCTCTGTGGTGTAATGGTAGCACATTTCACAAGGGAAGTGAGAGAACCAGGTTCGAGACCCGGCGGAGCAAGTACTTTTTGTTTTTCCTATATAAATAATTATAGACACTTATACTCACCACTAATATAGCCAGATGCCTCTCAGTTTTCATCTTTATTGAGAGAAGACTCACTCTTTCCGGTGGAATCTTGAATCAAGACATCTTAAAGGGGAGGGAGCAGGGTTTATTTCCAACCCAGCATCTGGAGATCCAGACAATTGTAGATGCAGTTTAGCCTGGCTAAACACCGCTATGTTAACCTAAATGTTCGACCACCACTCTGCACCCCCAAAACAGGTCATATTACAGATATTGCAAATCAATAAATGGCTTAAATTCCCAAGAACCGTCTTTTCATGAGGTTTAGTCTTCTTTATGGAATCATATTACTATACATACTAGAATTATCATGGAACGCAAAACATTTTTACAATCAAGAGGTCTATTTAATATTGCTGCTCCTCATTTTCTCAAAATATAGAAACTTAGATGTTTCTAGAAACAACAAAGTTTCTTCATATTACAATCCAAATTTAATTTTTATTTTTTAGTCCAATTAAATGAGAATGACTAAAACAAAATTAAAATCATAATTCATTTGGTAAAAATGACCTATTGAACATAAATTTACGTACATTACTTTTCCTTATTACTTCATATGGTATAAACAAATACTGAATGATTTCTCTTTCTAATTTCATTTTTACCAATAAAATTTGTAAACTACACAAATCTATCTCAGTACAATGAAAACTTTAATTATTTTCATAAGAAAAAGTACTCTTAACTAATGACAATAAGAGTTCAATATGTATTCAACTAGATGAAAATGAAAGCATAGATGAACCGAGCAAACATCTTAAATGAAATATAGAAGAATAAAAATGTGTGTCCATATACTCAGGAAACGTAAAAGTACCAAAGGAGTCCTTGAAAGCATCCTGGCTTTTTGCCTTAGGTCTGAGTCTATTTGTCTTTTGCAATCCTTTAAACCCTCAACCGTACTGTATTATTTTTCTTAGGTTTTATTACTTCCTATATTGTAGGTTGTATTCTAACCAGATTCAATGCTTTTATTATTTATAAATTATGTTTAGCATAATACTTTAATTAATTACATATTAAATAATGTAATAGTAACTTCTAGTACAGCTTGAGATATTAAGAATTTTAGTGAAGTATAACTCTTTGGATTCTTTTATCTTGTATTGTTATTTGTGTATCTTGGTTTATCGGCTTTTAGGCAGGAAAACATAGAATGAAAAGAAAGAAAGTATTGTATTTGAGTCTGCCTCTCCTTTTCGTCTTATATATCTAAAAAAAAATTAAACTACAGACTTGACATTTTTTATGAAGTTTTATTTTCTATAAATAACGTCTAGTTAAATCATGTCAAATGTTGAATAAATGACATCAGTCTTTTTGAAAATATCTTTTGTGAATTTTTCGTTACTATGAAAAAAAAAATTATTAATAAAATGATCTATATACAAAATGTTCACTAAAGCTTAGATAAATCCAATTGAGCGACATGGAACATTATTCAATTCAATATCTGCTATATAAGACTCAATCAAACTCTTACCAAGTCAGAGTATTTTCGAGAGGTTTTACACACCCAGATATTATATTTTACTATAAACGATCTCACTAACGATATGATGTATACATAATTGATTAAGACCTAATGTAAAATTTTAAACAATTAAAAAATGAGGCAGCTTCTCATATTTCAGCATAGAGGACTATGGCATTAATTTTAGATTATTGTTCGTTTAGTATTTCTTTTAAATAAAAGAGTTATAGCGATAAGTTTCCTCAGAAGTCAAATATGACTAATTTGGTACTTGTATTAATACTATAAACCATACTATCCATGATAGTTAAGTGATTTTATCTGCCCATGTGGCTACGAATTATTTGATTGTGAAAACATAAACTAAAGGTATCGTTACACATACACATGCGCACGTTGACGTATGAGGAATATGAAATATTGGAAAAATATTTTTAGTAAGTTTCTTTTGATTTAACTGAAAATATTTATTAAACTGAGAATCCGTAACACTATACGCTTACATTAAGCAGTAATTATGTTTAAGGTTTTGTATATATATGAACTAAAGTTTGCCTAATTGTAGCTACATTGAGTAATAATTGCATTTTCTCAACTATAAAATAAAAAATAAGAGGCACTGAGATTGTCTAAATCTTACGTAGGATAGTCATGATGGACATCAATTCACCTCTTCAAAATTTTGTGTGGACCTGACCGTTGGAAACGATAGTCAAAATTTAATTCAACATTTCTTTTCTACGTGGTTTATACTAATGATTTAATTATATAATGGGAATAAAAACAATCAAAAGTTCTCTTCTTTGAACACTGTTTGCAATTAAATATTAGTACAATTAAATAGAGTACTTGTATGATGTAATACAACCACTGTGTTTTCAAAAAGAAGTTAAGAAGTAATAACGTAAATAGTGAGATTCAGGAAGCTAGATAGAAAAGTTCTTTGTGTATCAGCACCTATTACTTTACTTTAAATTGGTCACCTTCTTTTTACAACTCACTCATTTCAAATCCATAATGATTCTTCTATATGTATGTTAATTTAACTAATGAAACCTTTAAAAAATAAGATGTAATTTAATATAGGGGTAATTGAAAATATTAAGTCTTCATTTATGCTGAGTTATATACTACTTTATAGCAGGACTTTATTTTACTTGGATTGCATTGTCATAAATCTTTATAAATATTTTCTAAGAACGGAATGAAAATACGTGATAACTATATTACGAATTAAAAGAGCTGGAGGTTTCCAATTATTCTAACATTGATATTACATCCATAACTGAGCTCCATAAAAGATAGTGTTTACAAAACAAAACAAATTGTAGTGATTATATAACAATTATGTTTGTGTTCTACCAAGAAAACGAGCTACTTGGATGCATAACTGAATCAGTGTGAATGCAAATGGGACAGGTGTAATGTAAATCAAGTTCCACGAGCTCCACAGAATAAAATCAGGAGGCGGCCCAGAAAAATGTCGCGGTTTTAACCGCTGGTGTTTGGGTTTATAAATATACTGGCAATTTATTATGGAATGTTAATTAATTGTTGCTAGGGACATAACAAGTTTTTTATGTATTCAACCTTTATTACCTAAGACGTTAGCGCAGCTGATATCTTCAAGGGCATTGGAAAAAGATCTATCTGCTATCCTATCTATCTATCTGCTCATCGAGAACAAACCTGTCTCTCCCCGAGTCTATAATATTTTAGATGGGCTTCTAGTTTATTATTATACGTAACGGGGGGGGGGGAATTTAGGTTTAAGGTTAGGTACTTGTTATCTCAATGTGAGTTATGCTGAGAGAATTAAGCGAAGGGACATTACATTAATCATGTGTTAGCTCAATTGAATCGTTATATGGGGTAAAAAGAGATGGAACATAAAAAATCAAAGAATAACAATTCTTTAAACTAAATTGCAATTTATATAGTGGCATCTGAAAATACCGAGTGCAAAACATTTAAACAACCTATAACTTGATAATAGTTCGGGACAACTAGACATGGCACCACACTAAACAATGTAAGAGAAAATATTTTAAATCATAGAATTTACAACTTTTTTCTTAAGCATGATATATGAATGATCATACTATTGACATCTATCTATTGACATCCTAAATGTTACATCTATTGCTGACTTGTATATTAGTGTCAATGAAGCACGTAAAACTCAGTAGATATGTAGGAGAATATTATGAGGGCAAATCTTATATTATTTTATGAAATTTCTATCTCCCTATTCGTACGTAATGCTTCATAATTTAAATAAAGAGCTTCCAACTGGAATCTATCCATGCAAGTTTAGCAAAACAGGATAGGTTACGCGAATCCATGTTGCGGCCACCATACTCAAGTCGGTTGTTAATATTAATATAATCTGTTTTTAAGTCTACTGTGTTTATTAAGTTCATACGTTTCCAATACAAGAACTAAATATGAAGTATATTGGATATAATTATTCAATTATTATATTTTAAAAATAAATACATTTAACTGGGTCCTTTTTTAAACACAGTAATTTAAGAAAAGTTGATTATTATTTAATCAAGGAATATTAGTTCTCTAAAACTGATTGTAAAACTGCTAAGCAGACGGGTTGTTTGTATCTCGTATCATTCACAGAAGTTAAATGTCTAGTACAAGTAAAATTAATATACTTAATACACAGAATCACTAAAACAATTCCACTAAAACCCAGGGGAAAAATAGCTAGTATGAAAACGTATATCCGTGCCTGTCCGCTCGAAAAGATGTTTCAAAAACTCGAACTGAGCCTTTAGAATTTCACATGTTTGCCTTGAAACTTCATTTCTACTCATCAGGAAAAACACTTAGTTCAGACTGTGGTAAAAGTTTCAATTGCCATGGGATATTCAACTGGGCATTAGTAAATATTTTTACATTGGTAATATTGGTGACACTAGGATAGGCAACAAAGAATAAATTGTAAATCAATAAAATTCGCTTCTAATGAAGTTGGCTACATTTTTTTATCTTAAGATTTTCTTCCTGTATGTGATTCTCTTGTTGCATGAGAAAAGTGTTTATTGATATTTGAGAATGCCAAATCGAATTTCATCATCAAGAGTTCATGTAGTACTCGCTATTCCATGTATTAAAAACGTTATATTAAGATTTTAAGTATTATATATTATTTTCGTTTTAACCCGGGATCACTCCGCGTGTTTTAGACTAACACCGTTTACTCGACGTGGTTAGGTTGAAATCGAACATTATGGAAATATTGAAATAAAAAACTCATTTTCCATATAATTTTTTTTGTTTTTTATTGTAAGCATAATTGGCTTCTTAAAACAGTACTTTATACATTATTATGTAACATTTTAAATGGTTTGTTATAAAAAAAATATTCATATTGATTATAGTGAGCAGGTTTTGAAAAAATGCCCTCGAGTGCCAAGAATATAAAAAAAAAACATTGTAATATTCTTAAAATGTAACATTTTATACCATAAAACATGTACAGTCCATCTGATTAATCACAAAAGGTGATCTTTGATCATTTACTCTGCATCTTGAGGGTTTTCTGCAGCCTGCGCACTGGAAGCAATGGTCAGCACTGTAGAAGAAATATGCTCTTTGCATACTGCGTGTTACAACGCACTACATCTGGCCTGTGTATACCTGTTTTTTCTAATAGGAACAGTATACACAATCGGGTTTTTTGTCCGTCTTCTGGAGGTGGTGCTTGGTGTTGCAGGTGTTCCCACAATGCTCTTGAATCTTTTGGCGAAGTGAAATTGATAAGTCTCGTCAGTGATGACCGTCTCTGTAATGTGGGGGATTGCATAGTGGGGGGGGAGGGGGGGGGGGTGGAGGGGGGGGGGGCTCCTTTTGTGAGGTTTGAGTAAAATGTGATTAGTCTCTGTTTCAAATTATCAACCACTTTTCTTCGTCAATCACTCCTTGTTTGTGACATGGTTGATCCGACTAACAAACAGATTTTCTATTTCTCTTTGGAATGTATGAGGCTAGCATAACAAGTTTGATTTGAGGCCTTTGTGGAGAAGGCAAAATATAGTACTCTCTTACCTGGACGTTCACGTAAATTGGCGCATATTTTTCCGAACAGTTCCGTACTACAGTAAGTCTGTGATTTGCATAGAGGTCATTAGCCAATGGTATGTCCATGAAATAATTATCCATTGTAAACATTTCTTCCGGAGTTGTCAATCGGGTTTTATCATACGTTTTACAACACTCACTACATCATTTGCCTACATCAAATCTCTCCTGGGAGGCTGTTTTCCAGGATAAAATCTCGAGGTCTGGTTAGTAAAAAAAGTCCATTGGCATCAACCAGTGCGTAAATTCTTTATCCCGTAGTTTCGCAGGTTTGTTGGCACAATATATTGGCTGAATTGGCACTTGCCCCCTCTAAACGCCTCCAACATTTCGTCTAGAGTTGTTAGATGCACCTAGATTGTAGGAGTGTCTTGACATTTTTTACAAATGGCCTCAAACACGTCCCGTATTGGTGCTAAGTAGATCCTTAGTTTGATCGGGCAGGGTCCTTGTGCTCGTCTTATCAAATCTTATGGCCTGGAATGAGTGTTTGGAAACCGCTTATTTTTAGCACATCGTAAGCCCACAAAGAAACAGAATCAGGAGCAGTGCCATCATTTGCCCAAAGTCTCATCAATATTCAAATGGTTACCTTTCTTGACACCA